>NC_084705.1:0-300000 GCF_033807575.1 Cydia pomonella
ACTGAAACATCAAACCTTACAAAAAAAAAAAAAAAAACCTAACCTAACCTAACCTAACCTAACCTAACCTAACCTAACCTAACCTAACCTAACCTAACCTAACCTAACCTAACCTAACCTAACCTAACCTAACCTAACCTAACCTAACCTAACCTAACCTAACCTAACCTAACCTAACCTAACCTAACCTAACCTAACCTAAACCTAACCTAACCTAACCTAACCTAACCTAACCTAACCTAACCTAACCTAACCTAACCTAACCTAACCCCGCCGTGTGGTGCCGGCGTCAGAATAGCACCACCCCATCTCGTCCCGTGGGTGTCGTAAGAGGCGACTAAGGGATAAGCAACGGACGGGCAGCAGCGTCCGTTGAATAGTGTTACCAACACCTACTGCGGTCCAATTCGCGAAAACAACTCAAAAACCCCAATTTCAACCCCCAACAAACAAATCAAACTTCATCATCTTCAACCCGCCGTGTGGTGCCGGCGTTTAGAATAGCACCACCCCATCTCGTCCCGTGGGTGTCGTAGAAGGCGACTAAGGGAAAACCGGTGGACGGGCAGCAGCGTCCATCGAGTGCCTTTATCTATCTTTACTGCGGTCCCTCCAACCACAACCAATCCCACCAATCTAAAACAACTATTTTCTATCCAACAATCAAACCAAACCAAAATTCCAATCCAACCAAACCAAACGAAATTCCACAATCATTATAACAACACTACTTACACCAACAAAAATCTAAAACAAATCGCAACATCTAACTGAACCTAACAAAAAATCAACCAGGAACCATGGCCGCCCGTATTTAACGCGGGGACTATGGTTCCATCTAAAATCACAACAACAACGCCGGGTCTTTAACTCGAGCATCACCATTTTCTGACTGATGGTGATGCCGGACCCGGCATCGCATAAATCACACCAGCCTTTTCACAAACGTCACTACGGGCACAGGGTCGCCCGTATCCCTAGCGAGGGCCCTGTGTCTTCAACTGACACATCAAACCTTACAAAAAAAAAAAAAAAAAAAAAAAAAAAAAAAAAAAAAAAAAAAAAAAAAAAAAAAAAAAAAAAAAAAACCTAACCTAACCTAACCTAACCTAACCTAACCTAACCAAACCAACTAAACCAAACTAAATACATTCATTATAACAACATAACTTTCTCCAACAAAAATCTCAAATAAATCGCAACATCTAACTTAACCTAACAAATATCAACCAGGAACCATGGCCGCCCGTATTCAACGCGGGGACCATGGGTCCATCTAAAATCATAATAACAACGCCGGGTCTTCAACTTGAGCATCACCATTGTTTGACTGATGGTGATGCCGGACCCGGCATCGCATAAATCAAACTAGCTCTTCAAAAATGTCACCATGGACACAGGGTCGCCCGTATCCCTAGCGAGGGCCCTGTGTCTTAAACCGACACTATAAAACCTTACAAAAAAAAAAAAAAAAAAAAAAAAAAAAAAAAAAAAAAAAAAAAAAAAAAAAAAAAAAAAAAACCTAACCTAACCTAACCTAACCTAACCTAACCTAACCTAACCTAACCTAACCTAACCTAACCTAACCTAACCTAACCTAACCTAACCTAACCTAAATGTCAAAATGTCAAAATGTCAAAATGTCAAAATGTCAGTAACCTAACCTAACCTAACCTAACTGTGAAACTGTCAGAATGTCAGATTGTCAGATTGTCAGATTGTCAAAATGACATTTTTGTGTCACAAACTGTCAAAATGTCATTTTGTCAAAAACTCAAAATGTCATTTGTGTCAAAAACTGTCAAAATGTCATTTTGTGTCAAAAACTGTCAAAATGTCATTTTGTGTCAAAAACTGTCAAAATGACATTTTGTGTCAAAAACTGTCAAAAATGTCATTTTGGGTCAAAAACTGACAAAATGTCATTTTGTGTCAAAAAATGTCAAAATGTCATTTTGTGTCAAAACTGTCAAAATGTCATTTTGTGTCAAAAACTGTCAGATTGTCAGCATGTCAAAGTGTCATTGTCAGTCAATATCTGTCAAATGTCATTTTGTGTCAAAAACTGTCAAAATGACATTTTTGTCAAAAACTGTCAAAATGACAGTTTTTGGTCAAAAACTGTCAAAATGTCATTTTGTGTCAAAAACTGTCAAAATGTCATTTAGTGTCAAAAACTGTCAAAATGTCATTCTGGGTCAAAAACTGTCAAAATGTCATTTTGTGTCAAAAACTGTCAAAATGTCATTTTGTGTCAAAAACTGTCAAAATGTCATTTTTGTGTCAAAAACTGTCAAACTGTCATTTTGGGTCAAAAACTGTCAAAATGTCATTTTGTCAAAAACTGTCAAAATGTCATTTTGGGTCAAAAACTGTCAAAATGTCATTTTGTGTCAAAAACTGTCAAAATGTCATTTTGGGTCAAAAACTGTCAAGATGACATTTTGGGTTAAAAACTGTCAAAATATCATTTTGTGTCAAAAACTGTCAAAATGTCATTTTGTGTCAAAAACTGTCAAAATGTCATTTTGTGTCAAAAACTGTCAAAATGTCTTTTTGGGTCAAAAACTGTCAAAATGTCATTTTGGGTTAAAAACTGTCAAAATGTCATTTTGTGTCAAAAACTGTCAAAATGACATTTTGGGTCAAAAACTGTCAAAATGTCATTTTAGAACAAAATCTGTCAAAATGACAATTTTGTCTAAATCTGTCAATTTGCACTTGGCCATGTCATCTCATACAATAATATGACTATTTTTCCAAGCACGAACCAAATCTGGCAAAAAACTGTCAATATTTTCAATCTTGCCCCAATCACTTTAATTGCACTTGATCATATCATCTTATACTCAAAAATAACTTTATTTCAATATAAATCTCAAAAACTGTAAAAATGATAGTTTTGATAAAATTTGTCAATTTGCACTTGGTCATGTCATCTTATACAGCTGTATAGCTATTCCAAGTAAACATTTTTGTTAAAACTGTCAAATTTCGAGATTTTTACATAAACTGTCAAAATACATCAACTATGACACTTTTGGTCAAAAATACTTAACAATGACAATTTCTATTTAACTATGACAAAATGTGAAACTTTTTCTCAAAAACTGTCAAATTTAACAGTTTGACAGATCATGTCAATATAGACTATGCCATGTCACTATGTACCAAATATGAACATACAAACTCTAAAAACTCACCCATAATTACATAAAATCCAATTTCTATGAAAAAAGGGTCAAGTGTGAGTCGGATTTCACTATTTCCATACAAATAATTCAACGACGCCGCATAAACAGGAATAGCAATGTTTTAAGAAATTTCGCAACTTTAGGACGCTATATCTCGGAAACGGTAAGAGATAGAGCAAAATGGACTTCAGATTCGAGCAGTCAGATATTACGTTAGTAATATCAGAATTTAAGCAAATGTATAAATAGAATTTTTTTCAGAATTTTTGGACAACTTTTTTTTTCAAAAAAATGTGCGAAAATAATCTAACCCGGGTCTAAAATCTTTATTTATTAACCGATTTTCTTGAAAAAAGTGTCATTCGATGCAGAATTAGAGAAATTTTGGGGTAGCTAGGAAACCAAGTGCCTAAATATAATACATTTTTCGCAAAAAACAAAAAACTGAAAATTTTCAAAAAAAATGTATGGGAGGTCCCAGACCCAGGACGATTCTGAGCAAGCGCGAAATACCATAGAAAGATAAGGTCAAAATAAGCCCCTGTACCAAATTTGAACAAAATCTACCGAGAATCAACCCTATAACCTAACCTAACCTAACCTAACCTAACCTAACCTAACCCTAACCTAACCTAACCTAACCTAACCTAACCTAACCTAACCTAACCTAACCTAACCTAACCTAACCTAACCTAACCTAACCTAACCTAACCTAACCTAACCTAACCTAACCTAACCTAACCTAACCTAACCTAACCTAACCTAACCTAACCTAACCTAACCTAACCTAACCTAACCTAACCTAACCTAACCTAACCTAACCTAACCTAACCTAACCTAACCTAACCTAACCTAACCTAACCTAACCTAACCTAACCTAACCTAACCTAACCTAACCTAACCTAACCTAACCTAACCTAACCTAACCGTAAGATAAATCACAAGCACAAGCACTAGGATAGAATTAATTAATTTCAACTCACTGTCTTAGGTCCGTCGGTCGGGCGGCCGCCTACACCTGCATTTGCATCTGTAAGCATAGGGTGGGCGGCCGGGCGACCCGCATCTATACGAAGCTACAGACAATATGTTCGCTCTCTCACGTTGCGCAAATGCTTTTAATAATCACACACAAATTATAGACGCTTTATTGTAAACCATTATATTAACATTTTATCCTATTGCTCAAAAATTTAAGACTACATTTCCGATTGTAACTCTGTTAACCTAGAACATATTGATAATTTAACACTGTCTGTTACTACTGTTTTAATAACAATTTTAATGTATATGTTTGCTATATTGTATCTCGCCGCTTGCCTGCAGAATTGAACGGCTTAATGCTGGTGAATGCTGCAGGCATCCATGTCATTAACATACTAAGACCAAATTTATTTAAACTCTTTAATAATAACTTTCATTCTCTTGCAAGGGGACGGTGGCCGGGCGGCCGCCCGCACTCACTGACTCTGTCGTGAGGCGGGCGGGCGGGCGGCATTTTGCGTCCCCTTAACTTTTTCTTTAGGATAGCTGGTCGCCCGTATTCCTAGCGAGGGCCAACTATCCCTAAATTCAAAAGCATGCACACACTCAGTCACACTCAACCCACACCTAATAAAAACATACTACACTCTACACGAAGTGGAGGAGTTTTTAGTCCGTAGGCGGCTGGGCACCATTCCCAGCTGAGTCGGACATAACCGTCGGTACGGGCCGGCGGTATACATGAGTATTCTCTCCTTCACCGCAAAAAAAAAAAAAAAAAAAAAAAACCTAACCTAACCTAACCTAACCTAACCTAACCTAACCTAACCTAACCTAACCTAACCTAACCTAACCTAACCTAACCTAACCTAACCTAACCTAACCTAACCTAACCTAACCTAACCTAACCTAACCTAACCTAACCTAACCTAACCTAACCTAACCTAACCTAACCTAACCTAACCTAACCTAACCTAACCTAACCTAACCTAACCTAACCTAACCTAACCTAACCTAACCTAACCTAACCTAACCTAACCTAACCTAACCTAACCTAACCTAACCTAACCTAACCTAACCTAACCTAACCTAACCTAACCTAACCTAACCTAACCTAACCTAACCTAACCTAACCTAACCTAACCTAACCTAACCTAACCTAACCTAACCTAACCTAACCTAACCTAACCTAACCTAACCTAACCTAACCTAACCTAACCTAACCTAACCTAACCTAACCTAACCTAACCTAACCTAACCTAACCTAACCTAACCTAACCTAACCTAACCTAACCTAACCTAACCTAACCTAACCTAACCTAACCTAACCTAACCTAACCTAACCTAACCTAACCTAACCTAACCTAACCTAACCTAACCTAACCTAACCTAACCTAACCTAACCTAACCTAACCTAACCTAACCTAACCTAACCTAACCTAACCTAACCTAACCTAACCTAACCTAACCTAACCTAACCTAACCTAACCTAACCTAACCTAACCTAACCTAACCTAACCTAACCTAACCCGCCGTGTGGTGCCGGCGTTAGAATAGCACCACCCCATCTCGTCCCGTGGGTGTCGTAAAAGGCGACTAAGGGAAAACCGACGGATGGGCAGCAGCGTCCGTCGAGTATTGTCATCAACATCTACTGCGGTCCCATTTCGTTCAAACAACTTAAAACTCGAAAACAAACCCCCATCTAAAAACCAAACCTCTATCATCTCTATCATCTCTAACCCGCCGTGTGGTGCCGGCATTTAGAATAGCACCACCCCATCTCGTCCCGTGGGTGTCGTAAAAGGCGACTAAGGGAAAACCGACGGACGGGCAGCAGCGTCCGTTGAGTGCCTCTATTTATATCTACTGCGGTCCCTCCAACCACAACCAATTTCACCAACTCAAAATCTAAACTAATCCTCTATCCAATATCAAACATCTCGCAAATTTCACACTAATTATAACACAAATCAAATTAAATTTCACCGAAAAACTAATAAAAACGCAACAACCTAAAACATAACTAAAATCTCACAAATCTCAACCTGGGCCCATGGCCGCCCGTACTCAATGCGGGGACCATGGGTCCATCAAAGCTCACACACATAAACAACGCCGGGTCTCAAAAACTGAGCATCACCATTGTTTGACTGATGGTGATGCCGGACCCGGCATCGCATAAAACACAAATATCATTCGCATATGTCACCTCGGGCACAGGGTCGCCCGTATCCCTAGCGAGGGCCCTGTGTCTTCAATTGACTCATTAAAACTTTCAAAAAAAAAAAAAAAAAAAAAACCTAACCTAACCTAACCTAACCTAACCTAACCTAACCTAACCTAACCTAACCTAACCTAACCTAACCTAACCTAACCTAACCTAACCTAACCTAACCTAACCTAACCTAACCTAACCTAACCTAACCTAACCTAACCTAACCTAACCTAACCTAACCTAACCTAACCTAACCTAACCTAACCTAACCTAACCTAACCTAACCTAACCTAACCTAACCTAACCTAACCTAACCTAACCTAACCTAACCTAACCTAACCTAACCTAACCTAACCTAACCTAACCTAACCTAACCTAACCTAACCTAACCTAACCTAACCTAACCTAACCTAACCTAACCTAACCTAACCTAACCTAACCAAACCAACTAAACCAAACTAAATACATTCATTATAACAACATAACTTTCTCCAACAAAAATCTCAAATAAATCGCAACATCTAACTTAACCTAACAAATATCAACCAGGAACCATGGCCGCCCGTATTCAACGCGGGGACCATGGGTCCATCTAAAATCATAATAACAACGCCGGGTCTTCAACTTGAGCATCACCATTGTTTGACTGATGGTGATGCCGGACCCGGCATCGCATAAATCAAACTAGCTCTTCAAAAATGTCACCATGGACACAGGGTCGCCCGTATCCCTAGCGAGGGCCCTGTGTCTTAAACCGACACTATAAAACCTTACAAAAAAAAAAAAAAAAAAAAAAAAAAAAAAAAAAAAAAAAAAAAAAAAAAAAAAAAAAAAAAAAACCTAACCTAACCTAACCTAACCTAACCTAACCTAACCTAACCTAACCTAACCTAACCTAACCTAACCTAACCTAACCTAACCTAACCTAACCTAAATGTCAAAATGTCAAAATGTCAAAATGTCAAAATGTCAGTAACCTAACCTAACCTAACCTAACTGTGAAACTGTCAGAATGTCAGATTGTCAGATTGTCAGATTGTCAAAATGACATTTTTGTGTCACAAACTGTCAAAATGTCATTTTGTCAAAAACTCAAAATGTCATTTTGTGTCAAAAACTGTCAAAATGTCATTTTGTGTCAAAAACTGTCAAAATGTCATTTTGTGTCAAAAACTGTCAAAATGACATTTTGTGTCAAAAACTGTCAAAAATGTCATTTTGGGTCAAAAACTGACAAAATGTCATTTTGTGTCAAAAACTGTCAAAATGTCATTTTGTGTCAAAAACTGTCAAAATGTCATTTTGTGTCAAAAACTGTCAGATTGTCAGCATGTCAAAGTGTCATTGTCAGTCAATATCTGTCAAAATGTCATTTTGTGTCAAAAACTGTCAAAATGACATTTTTTGTCAAAAACTGTCAAAATGACATTTTTGGTCAAAAACTGTCAAAATGTCATTTTGTTTCAAAAACTGTCAAAATGTCATTTAGTGTCAAAAACTGTCAAAATGTCATTCTGGGTCAAAAAAACTGTCAAAATGTCATTTTGGGTCAAAAACTGTCAAAATGTCATTTTGTGTCAAAAACTGTCAAAATGTCATTTTGGGTCAAAAACTGTCAAAATGTCATTTTGGGTCAAAACTGTCAAAATGTCATTTTGTCAAAAACTGTCAAAATGTCATTTTGGGTCAAAAACTGTCAAAATGTCATTTTGTGTCAAAAACTGTCAAAATGTCATTTTGGGTCAAAAACTGTCAAGATGACATTTTGGGTTAAAAACTGTCAAAATATCATTTTGTGTCAAAAACTGTCAAAATGTCATTTTGTGTCAAAAACTGTCAAAATGTCATTTTGTGTCAAAAACTGTCAAAATGTCTTTTTGGGTCAAAAACTGTCAAAATGTCATTTTGGGTTAAAACTGTCAAAATGTCATTTTGTGTCAAAAACTGTCAAATGACATTTTGGGTCAAAAACTGTCAAAATGTCATTTTAGAACAAAATCTGTCAAAATGACAATTTTGTCTAAATCTGTCAATTTGCACTTGGCCATGTCATCTCATACAATAATATGACTATTTTTCCAAGCACGAACCAAATCTGGCAAAAAACTGTCAATATTTTCAATCTTGCCCCAATCACTTTAATTGCACTTGATCATATCATCTTATACTCAAAAATAACTTTATTTCAATATAAATCTCAAAAACTGTAAAAATGATAGTTTTGATAAAATTTGTCAATTTGCACTTGGTCATGTCATCTTATACAGCTGTATAGCTATTCCAAGTAAACATTTTGTTAAAACTGTCAAATTTCGAGATTTTTACATAAACTGTCAAAATACATCAACTATGACACTTTTGGTCAAAAATACTTAACAATGACAATTTCTATTTAACTATGACAAAATGTGAAACTTTTTTCTCAAAAACTGTCAAATTTAACAGTTTGACAGATCATGTCAATATAGACTATGCCATGTCACTATGTACCAAATATGAACATACAAACTCTAAAAACTCACCCATAATTACATAAAATCCAATTTCTATGAAAAAAGGGTCAAGTGTGAGTCGGATTTCACTATTTCCATACAAATAATTCAACGACGCCGCATAAACAGGAATAGCAATGTTTTAAGAAATTTCGCAACTTTAGGACGCTATATCTCGGAAACGGTAAGAGATAGAGCAAAATGGACTTCAGATTCGAGCAGTCAGATATTACGTTAGTAATATCAGAATTTAAGCAAATGTATAAATAGAATTTTTTTCAGAATTTTTGGACAACTTTTTTTTTTCAAAAAAATGTGCGAAAATAATCTAACCCGGGTCTAAAATCTTTATTTATTAACCGATTTTCTTGAAAAAAGTGTCATTCGATGCAGAATTAGAGAAATTTTGGGGTAGCTAGGAAACCAAGTGCCTAAATATAATACATTTTTCGCAAAAAACAAAAAACTGAAAATTTTCAAAAAAAATGTATGGGAGGTCCCAGACCCAGGACGATTCTGAGCAAGCGCGAAATACCATAGAAAGATAAGGTCAAAATAAGCCCCTGTACCAAATTTGAACAAAATCTACCGAGAATCAACCCTATAACCTAACCTAACCTAACCTAACCTAACCTAACCTAACCTAACCTAACCTAACCTAACCTAACCTAACCTAACCTAACCTAACCTAACCTAACCTAACCTAACCTAACCTAACCTAACCTAACCTAACCTAACCTAACCTAACCTAACCTAACCTAACCTAACCTAACCTAACCTAACCTAACCTAACCTAACCTAACCTAACCTAACCTAACCTAACCTAACCTAACCTAACCTAACCTAACCTAACCTAACCTAACCTAACCTAACCTAACCTAACCTAACCTAACCTAACCTAACCTAACCTAACCTAACCTAACCTAACCTAACCTAACCTAACCTAACCAGCGCTACTTCATCTTTCTGCCCAAGAATGATATCCATGATCAATAGGATTAAAATGAGAGTCGACTACGAAACCAGTTAAATGTCAATCAAAGCTAAGCTGCATAGTGTATTTATTCTTTGCTAACAATGTTATAACTTCTGTCAACTTTTGCCAATAATAACTCATATAATTAGTATAATAAATATTGTAATATTGTAACTCTGTAAGCATGTAGGCACGATAACACTATTCGCTCAATGGCGCAATGGTCGGGCGGCCGCCCGTACCCACTTCCACTTTGTGAGTGGGGCGGGCGTCCGGGCGACAGCGCATTCTCACATTAAATAAATGCCGAATAGCCGCCCGTATATATTAGCGGGGACTGTAGACATAATAAATTTATATAGATCTCTAACATCAAACATCAAACATTTACATGTACAAACCATAAGTCCTGCCTAAATGCCTGTAAACTTAATTACGTTAAACTTTGTGAAACTTTGTTAACACTACCGATGACTCTAATGTAACTTTGTAACATTTATATAATATTTTTATCATCGGGAGCCTGCAGTATTGATTAATTGGTCTGTGCTAATGGATATTGCAGGTTCCTGTAACATCACTCACTTCACTAAAACACTATTATTTAATCTCTTATAAATATTCAACTCTCTTGCAAGGGGGCGGTGGCCGGGCGGCCGCCCGCACTCACTGACCTGGTCGTGGGGCGGGCGGGCGGGCGGCACTTCACGTCCCCCTTAACTTTTTCTTTTAGGATAACTGGTCGCCCGTAATCCTAGCGAGGGCCAGTTATCCCTAAATTTAAATCACAAACACCCCAGTAACACTCAACACACACCAAATAAAAACATACTACACTCTACACGAAGTGGAGGAGTTTTTAGTCCGTAGGCGGCTGGGCACCATTCCCAGCTGAGTCGGACATAACCGTCGGTACGGGCCGGCGGTATACATGAGTATTCTCTCCTTCACCGCAAAAAAAAAAAAAAAAAAAAAAAAAAAAAAAAAAAAAAAAACCTAACCTAACCTAACCTAACCTAACCTAACCTAACCTAACCTAACCTAACCTAACCTAACCTAACCTAACCTAACCTAACCTAACCTAACCTAACCTAACCTAACCTAACCTAACCTAACCTAACCTAACCTAACCTAACCTAACCTAACCTAACCTAACCTAACCTAACCTAACCTAACCTAACCTAACCTAACCTAACCTAACCTAACCTAACCTAACCTAACCTAACCTAACCTAACCAAGCTTTTTAAAAGTGACTATACTTCCACCTAGAATTTTCAAATTTGGAACATAGATAGAGAAAATTTTTCCCCATCTTTTGGTACTATCCCCACTTCCCCCCCCCCTCCCGTTCTCGAGATATTCAATTTTTTCTATTTTTCTCAAAATTTTACTTGTTTAAAATTTCATAACTTCTCTTCTGTTCTAGATATTAACGTCGTTTTTTCTCTGTAACAATCCCTCTGCTAAGGCGCATCTTTTAGTATATAATTTTTAATTTTCTGATTACTTTTCCTGAACAAAACTTTCAATTTTCTACTATTTTTCTTCGTTTCGCTTATAAATCTACATATAAATCTCCATAACTTTTTACCTTACCAGTCGATTATCATCATCTTTCAGTTTTGTGTGTCAAAAAATTAATTCTTTCGTTTTACATTCCAACTTTTCCTTACCTCCCCCCCCCCAAAATTTTTCTCACTTAACATAGTTTTTCAAAATGGTGTTTCGCTCACCAGTAAAAAAGCGCCTGCGATCCACTGCGCAGGAACAGCAGATTGACAATGAGGAGCCGCTGCATGCTCGTCAGGAGCAGGATGATGCTCCTCCGAATCAGACAGGGACTGCCCGGTCTCAAGACGATGACATAAATACCGCTGCAACAAATTTCAGCGAGGAAAGCCTTATCGACTTGGACCCGCAGGACCTGGATGGCCATATCTCGAACGCGACCTTCTCACTTGGACGTGCCGGAGAGGCAGAAGACATAAATGAACCCTCCGACGCTCGCAGGCCAGCGGTCGCGTTCAACATTGACAGCTCCGGCGATATGGAGCCGCTTCGCCTCAGTCAGGAGTCACCAAATGCAAATGCAGCCGCAATCGCACCGAATGTGGCAAACTTGACTGAAATGCAAGACGGTCAACCAGACACCAACACCGAAACCGACATCAGAAATTTAGCTGCATTCCTGCAGCGACTGCAGCCACAATTGCAACAACAGCCGCAGTCACAAACACTCTCACTGCCGCAGTCGCAACAGTCGCTGCCGGAATTACAGACACAGATACCAGCACAGTTACAAACAGGCAAACCAAAAGGGAAGAACGCCAAAAAACTTAAGCCTGAAGACCATGTCGAGCTCGGTGCCTATGCATCAGACGTTACAAATAACGAGACTTTCCTATCGGTAGTCGGCCATTTGGCCAAGCTCATTGACAGGGCTGTTAACGAAGACAAGAGCGTGAACAGAACTAACAAGAAAGCCATAACGAAAGCATCACAGGAAATTTTAAAGGCTTTAGACCAAATGAAGCATATCACAAAATATGATATCCAACCGGCAAAAATAAGGGAGATCCGGCAGGTGATAGAGGATGCCAGGAGCCCGCCACCCATGCGTAACCAGTCCAGATTGTCAGACCATCTGACATCAGTTACACATAGAAATTCTGCCACCCAAACAGAAGATGAGGGCACCACCACCGATGCCCCACAGCTCCATATGGAGAATCTGAAAACAAAAATAATAGATGGGGTCCAAGCTAATATCGATAGACTTGTTGATGAGCAACAAAAAATCAACGAGCTAGTGGTATTCTGCTTAACACGACCACTAGATAATGAGAATGAAGAGGAAAACAACGATGGCTTTACCGAGGTCCTCAGCAGAAAAGCGAAGAAGAGAGCTCGTGCAGAAACAAGCGTAGAAGCTGGAGCAAGGGCCTCGGGGGCAACGTACGCTGATGCGGCTCGCAGGACACCCCACACACCTAAAAACAGGACTAGTGACAGAACCACTCAGGATACCAGTTATGCCGTTATCCTGGAACCTCTGGATCCACGCAAAGAGAGTAAGGACGCGTTGAATGAGGTACAGGAGAAGGTTGACTTGGTAGAGTTGGGTGTGGGCATAAAGAGTGTACGCCACACTAAAAATAATAAAATAGTCATAAATTGCGAAACAGAAAGTGATCGAACCACTCTTAGTGCGGCTATTAAGCATAATACCACAGGCGTCACAGTCGGAGTCCCGAAATTACGCAACCCCTGTATAAAACTCTTGGGCGTGACTAACGAGAACGCTAATGAGCGAATAGTTGACGCAATCGCAAAGCAGAACCACAGAATAATGGACAGCGTTGATGCAGACCATAAACGAGTCAAATACATTCGTAGCGTCAAGGGACGCAATGACTCGACGAAAAACGTAGTGGTTGAAGTCAGTCCCCAATTGTACCAGCAAATGCTCTCCCAAAAAATCAAAATCGGATATCAGTCAGTCCTCGCGGTAGATCAATCGCCAATCATACAGTGCTTCAAATGCATGGGCTTCGGGCACCAAGCGGCAAATTGTACATCTTACAGTAAATGCGGTTTCTGTGCAGATGCACATGATACCCGCAACTGCCCAAGAAGCTCGAAAGTCCCATGCTGCACCAACTGCAAAGGACAAGACAAAGAATACAATCACCCTGCGTTTAGTCAAAACTGTCCAGACTGGATAAAGTGGGATCGCATTGCAAGAATCAATGTCCGTTATTCCTAAGGGCCTCCCAATAGTAAACTTCACTAGTAAACATTATATCACCGTTGTCCAATGCAACTTGGGACGGGGAAATAATGCCTTCCAGGAATTGACACAATGTGCTAGAGACAAGGAGTATGATATCATTTGCATAACTGAACCGTTCATCAGCAAGAATAAAACATTAGTTAAGGACATTGACGGCTATGATCTGTACCAACACAGTGATGTTAATTACAGAAATAAAGCGTGCATTGCTGTAAGGAAGAAGCTTGGGAATTACATCGGATTAACCCAATTTGATACCACCAACTTTATCGCTGCCGAACTTACACTCAACAGTAACAGGAAAATACTGATCTCATCTGTCTACATTGAGCCGGGCGAGGACCCCTCGCGCACAATGATGCACCTGGAGCAATATCTTCAACTGTATGCTAATAGGGAACACATTGTGTGTGGGGATTTTAACGGGTGGCACACCACATGGGGATCCGCAAGAAATAATGACCGGGGCAAAGAAATACACGACCTGGCTATCAACTACGACTTGATCAGCTGCAATGTAGGCAATGAGCCCACGTTTGAATCTGTATCACATGGCCAAATTAGGCACTCCATAGTTGACCTCACCTTTGCTACTCCACGCACAGTAAACAATATCTTGGACTGGAAAGTCAACAACGAAATTATTCCATCTTCTGATCACCACGGAATTGAATTTAAAATAAAATCGGACAACATGCGGACGAATAGGAAAAAATCTACATCAACATATAAATACCAGACTGATAGAACAAATTGGGACAATTTCAAAACTAAACTTAAACAAAATGTTGAAGCTAGCACTATATTTATGACTGACATAGACGAACTTGACAACAATGGACTTGAAAAGTATATAAAAGACATGACCAATGTTATTTTGAAAACCTGTAACGCAACACTCACTCTTAAAAAACCATACCAAAAGATTCCGTGGTGGACACAAGAATTGACAGAAATGAAGAAAAAAGTCATATCGCTGCATCACCGTTTACAAGACCTGAAACGGAGTAAAAAGGATATCACCAACATACTAAAAGAACTCCATGATGCAAGAGCAGAATACTCCAACAAAATAAGAGCAACTTCGACAGATCACTTCAGAGATTTCTGCAGCCGCCAAGGAAAGGATGATGTTTGGTCCGTTACGAATCGCCTTTTGAAGAGCACACCACAGCCGCAACCACCTGCAACATTAAAAACAGATAACGGTACTTACACGACATCTATCCAGGATACCGCAGAGAAGCTCGCCGCAAAGTTCTTCCCCGTAGACGCTGCTGCCGACGATACCCCACACCACCTGCAAATAAGAGAAACAGTTGTTAATAATATATTGAACCATGAACCTGCAATAGAAAATAATGAGCCGCAATTTACCACTCATGAAGTTTTGGAAATCATTAAAAATATGAGCCCTAAAAGGGCACCAGGGATTGACCATCTTACTGCAGACATCTGCAAGCACTATATAGAATGTTACCTTGAAAATATAACTAAATTATACAACAGATGTCTAACGCTCAAATACTTTCCTGCATGCTGGAAAATCGCATATATTAGAACAATTCCAAAACCAAGCAAAACAAACTACAAAGATATATCCGCCTACCGACCTATTGGTTTGATTAATGTATTTGGAAAGATATTGGAAAAACTAATTGCCACTAGACTAACGTATTTCATGCAGATCAACGGCGCCTGCAGTACCAGGCAATATGGCTTCAAGGAGCAGTGCTCCACTACTGATGCCCTAAATAATGCAATCAGTAAGCTGAAAATGTGCAAAAGCAACAACAGGCTTGCTGTAGCCATATCGCTTGATATTGCAGGGGCTTTTGATAATGCCTGGTGGCCTGCACTTATTAAAAGGCTCTCAGATATAAACTGTCCACACAACCTTCTGAAAATAATTTGCAGTTATCTCACTAACCGACAAATCACTTTGAATTATTCCGATATTACGATAACAAAGGAACAAACCAGAGGATGTGTCCAAGGCTCGGTACTTGGGCCCATCTTCTGGAATGCTATTGTTGACACTCTGCTGGAGCAAGACCTTGCAGATGGCAACTTCGTTCAGGCCTATGCTGATGACGTTTTGCTTATCTGCTCTGGAAAGGACAAACAAGAATTAGAAACTAATGCTAATAATTTATTAAATGCTGCATATCGGTGGGGTGAAAACAATAAGCTGAAGTTTGGCCCGCTAAAGACTAAAATGATCGCCTACACCCCAAAAGCTAAAGCCGCCAAGATTTATATGAATAATATACCGATACCATTCGACACACACTTCAAATTGCTGGGTGTTATTGTCGACCAACATTTGAATTTCATCCGTCACACTGAGTACATTATTAAAAAGGCGCAAGCTATTTACAAGAGACTGTGTATTTTCGTCAAGCCCACATGGGGAGTACATGCCGCAAATATAAATACAATATATAGGCAAGTTATAGAACCTATCATAACCTACGCAGCTGAAATTTGGGGACATGCAACCGTTTTTAAAAAAGTACGCACTTCCTTACTCAGCCTCCAGCGCGGTTTTGCAATAAAAATCCTTCATGGTTTCAGAACTTTGCCAACTATACCATCTATCGCGCTGGCGGGACTGACACCTCTACCCGATAAGGTCCAGGAAGTTGCATCAATTGAGAAAGTTAAGAGATCTAAAGTTACTAAATTCTTACCTAATGACATCCTTTATGACAAGAGAGTCCCTATCACAGAATTGCTGCATCCTGTCCTGCGACCACAGATTGAACTAAAAGATATAAATAACCGCGATGATCTGGAACCGTACTACTCCACCGACATGCACAGAATATATACTGATGGCAGTAAGCATGATGGAGTAGTGGGGGCAGCAGTAGTCATACATCACCCGGACGGCCGCAGCACAACAAATAAGCTCAAGCTGCATAGCAGTTGCACTGTTTTCCAGGCTGAGTGTCTGGCAATTGAGAAGGCGTGTAATTTATGTCAGACGCTCAGACTGGAACAGGCAACCATATTCTCTGACTCAAAGGCCGCGCTCTTTGAGCTAACTAATCGGAATAGCACAAATGCCATTATAAATAGGACCCATAGAACTATCGTCCATATGAGAGAGCGCGGACAGAACATCCAATTCTGTTGGATTAAGGCGCACGCCGGCCTCCTTGGCAACGAGGCGGCTGACATGGCAGCCAAGGCAGCCGCGTCACAACACAAATCCCCGGATTACGACAGATTTCCAATGTCTTACCATAAAAGAAATTTGCGTGCAGAAACAATCAGAACACAGGATGATGCATACCAAAGTTGCACAACAGGAGTACATTTGAAACGATGGCTACCTTCATTAGAGCACATAACAACATTCAGAAAGAACTTTGAGCTCACGTTCCAAATAACCCAAATTATCACGGGACATGGATACAATAAAACGTATCTCAAGAGACATCACATCGTAGACAATAACACGTGCCCATGTGACGATGATTCACCACAAACAATGAAACACCTCTTGGAAAGCTGCCCACGATATGCAAACACAAGGCTGAATCATGAAATATTATGTGAAATAAACAAAATAGATCCATATAATTTAGCAGAAATAATTCAAAAAGAAGCAACTAAGGACACATTCATTAATCATATTAACTACATCATCAATACTTTGAAAAAGTTCAATAATACATAGTGCAAATAACATCACATGAAGGTTGTAATAAACAGGAAAAGATTATAATTAATTCAGTATTAGTACAAAAACTAGGACAAAACAAATAATTGTAATACTTACACAGCTTTAATAATAGGTTACCCGTATCACCAGCGGGAACCTCCACAGCTCTATGTCCAACGGTCGCCCGTATCCCTCGCGAGGGCCGTTGGAACTATTTATAGTTTTAACTGAAAAAAAAAAAAAAAAAAAAAAAAAAAAAAAAAAAAAACCTAACCTAACCTAACCTAACCTAACCTAACCTAACCTAACCTAACCTAACCTAACCTAACCTAACCTAACCTAACCTAACCTAACCTAACCTAACCTAACCTAACCTAACCTAACCTAACCTAACCTAACCTAACCTAACCTAACCTAACCTAACCTAACCTAACCTAACCTAACCTAACCTAACCTAACCTAACCTAACCTAACCTAACCTAACCTAACCTAACCTAACCTAACCTAACCTAACCTAACCTAACCTAACCTAACCTAACCTAACCTAACCTAACCTAACCTAACCTAACCTAACCTAACCCCGCCGTGTGGTGCCGGCGTTAGAATAGCACCACCCCATCTCGTCCCGTGGGTGTCGTAAAAGGCGACTAAGGGAAGACCGACGGATGGGCAGCAGCGTCCGACGAGATTTTTATCAACAACTACTGCGGTCCCATTTCGAAATAACAACCCTAACCTACTAAAACCAAACAAACATATCTTAAACAAATTTTCAATCAAACCTATCTTCTTTAACAATAAAATCACAACAAATTATCAACAAATTTCAAAATCATCTTATCTAATAACAATTTTCGCAACACAAACCTCAACCAATCAACTCTACAAAAAATCAACCAGGGCCCATGGCTGCCCGTACCCAATGCGGGGACCATGGGTCCATCAAAGCTCAAACACATGAATAACGCCGGGTCTCTAAAAACTGAGCATCACCATTGTTCGACTGATGGTGATGCCGGACCCGGCATCGCATAACTCAAATCAACCTTATCACAAATGTCACCACGGGCACAGGGTCGCCCGTATCCCTAGCGAGGGCCCTGTGTCTACAACTGACACAGCAAACCTTTTAAAAAAAAAAAAAAAAAACCTAACCTAACCTAACCTAACCTAACCTAACCTAACCTAACCTAACCTAACCTAACCTAACCTAACCTAACCTAACCTAACCTAACCTAACCTAACCTAACCTAACCTAACCTAACCTAACCTAACCTAACCTAACCTAACCTAACCTTAGTACCTAACCTAACCTAACCACGCCTTAGTATGGGAGGGGTGGGCATCGCGATGTCCAGGGATGTCAAAATTCTCGGCCTCACCATCGATGACAAACTAACTTTCAATAAACACGTCGCAAGCATCTGCAGTAAAGCACTCAATAGATATAAGATGCTGGCCAGAACCGCCCGTGTAGGATGGGGCTTACACCCGGAAATTATTAGGCTAATATATACAGCAGCAATTGAACCAACTATCATGTACGCAGCAAGTGCATGGGCTCCTGCCGTGAAAAAGCTGGGAGTCATAAAGCAGTTAAAAGCGGTTCAAAGGGGTTTTGCACAAAAGTTGTGTAAAGCATACCGTACAGTCTCTCTGAATTCAGCGCTACTGTTATCCGGATTGCTCCCCCTAGACCTCCGAGTCCGTGAGATGGCTTCATTATATGAAACCAAGAAGGGAGCCCGTGCTCCAGTGGCGCTGGAGGACAGAGAGATCGAAGCTATGACACCAGCCGTAAAAGCACCACATCCGGCAGAACGGGAAGAAATTACCTTCGAACGTATATGCGGTGAGGAGCAGTACCAAGATTGTGAAAAGCTGCAAATGCGGATATACACGGACGGCAGCAGGATTGATGGTAAGGTAGGCGCGGCGCTATCCATATAGAAGGACGCCAGCGAGACCAAAGCCATCAAACTTGCACTGTCCAGCTACTGCACAGTATATCAGGCCGAACTCCTGGCCTTAAATCGCGCGACAAAAGAAGCAGAAAGGGCTACTGCTGCTACCCAAATCGGAATCTTCAGCGACTCAATGGCGGCATTGCAGGCCACTGTTAACCCGAACTCTCGACATCCCCTGGCAGTCGAAAGCAGGGAGATGATAAAGCGCTGTAAAGACCAAAATAAAAATCTCTCCCTCTTTTGGATCAAGGCACACGCTGGACTGCCGGGAAATGAGAGAGCGGACGAGTTGGCGAAAGCGGCTGCTCTGAAGTTAAAGAAAAGTCCCGACTACAGTATGTGCCCCATATCTTTCGTGAAACGAAACCTGCGGATACAGACCATGAGTGAATGGAACCAACGGTACGTGACGGGAGAAACGGCCTCGGTGACAAAAACGTTCTTCCCTGACGCGCTGGCGGCGTACAGGGTAGTAAAGAAAATGAAGGTTGAGGCTGAAACCACCCAGCTTATGACAGGGCACGGCGGGTTCTCCTCATACTTGTACCAATACAAGTGTAAGGATAACCCATCGTGTACCTGCGACCCAGAAGTCGAGGAGACAGTGTTGCACTTGGTAACTGAGTGTCCAATATTTGCCAGGGAACGATTTAACATAGAGCAGGAAATGCAAATTGAAATAAGACCGCAAAACCTAGCAACTATAATGTTAGGTACAGAAAGAAAATTGTTTATAGCATACTGCAAAAAGGTAATAAATATTGTTCGCAAAAGAAATAAATAAAGAGCACAAGCAAATATGATAGTCACATATTTTGACAAATATAGGGGAACTGTCATAAAAAGAAAATGAATATGTACATAGTAGATAAGAATATGTAAAACCTTACAATAGAAATAAGAAGTTAAAAATGTAATTAGCATAAGTAAATAAAACATTAATAAAAAGTACTGAAAATACCCACCTCCAGAAATCCACCCCCCCCCACCCCTAAAGAATCCCCTCATGCCTGTTTTATTTTATTGTCAACCTAGAAATATGAATAAATATAAAGCTAGCTGAGAATCCCACTCAGAAAAGTATAAAAGAAGATGAAAGAAAGAAAGAACAAGTATGTAGCATAAAAGTACGAGAAGCATAAAAGAGAGAACTGGAATGAAAGAGAAACTAGGAAACCCAAAGTCTCCGATAATGTTGGAGGAGCACAGTAAAAAAAAAAAAAAAAAAAAAAAAAAAAAAAAAAAAAAAAAAAAAAAAAAAAAAAAAAAAAAAAAAAAAAAAAAAAAAAAAAAAAAAAAAAAAAAAAACCTAACCTAACCTAACCTAACCTAACCTAACCTAACCTAACCTAACCTAACCTAACCTAACCTAACCTAACCTAACCTAACCTCGCCGTGTGGTGCCGGCGTTTAGAATAGCACCACCCCATCTCGTCCCGTGGGTGTCGTAGAAGGCGACTAAGGGAAAACCGGTGGACGGGCAGCAGCGTCCATCGAGTGCCTTTATCTATCTTTACTGCGGTCCCTCCAACCACAACCAATCTCACCAATCTAAAAACAACTATTCTCTATCCAACAATCAAACCAAACCAAAATTCCAATCCAACCAAACCAAACGAAATTCCACAATCATTATAACAACACTACTTACACCAACAAAAATCTAAAACAAATCGCAACATCTAACTGAACCTAACAAAAATCAACCAGGAACCATGGCCGCCCGTATTTAACGCGGGGACTATGGTTCCATCTAAAATCACAACAACAACGCCGGGTCTTTAACTCGAGCATCACCATTTTCTGACTGATGGTGATGCCGGACCCGGCATCGCATAAATCACACCAGCCTTCTCACAAACGTCACTACGGGCACAGGGTCGCCCGTATCCCTAGCGAGGGCCCTGTGTCTTCAACTGACACATCAAACCTTACAAAAAAAAAAAAAAAAAACCTAACCTAACCTAACCTAACCTAACCTAACCTAACCTAACCTAACCTAACCTAACCTAACCTAACCTAACCTAACCTAACCTAACCTAACCTAACCTAACCTAACCTAACCTAACCTAACCTAACCTAACCTAACCTAACCTAACCTAACCTAACCTAACCTAACCTAACCT
Source organism: Cydia pomonella (assembly GCF_033807575.1). Taxonomy (NCBI): domain Eukaryota; kingdom Metazoa; phylum Arthropoda; class Insecta; order Lepidoptera; family Tortricidae; genus Cydia; species Cydia pomonella. Next base: position 21,425 of record NC_084705.1, read on the forward strand.
AACCTAACCTAACCTAACCTAACCTAACCTAACCTAACCTAACCTAACCTAACCTAACCCCGCCGTGTGGTGCCGGCGTCAGAATAGCACCACCCCATCTCGTCCCGTGGGTGTCGTAAGAGGCGACTAAGGGATAAGCAACGGACGGGCAGCAGCGTCCGTTGAATAGTGTTACCAACACCTACTGCGGTCCAATTCGCGAAAACAACTCAAAAACCCCAATTTCAACCCCCAACAAACAAATCAAACTTCATCATCTTCAACCCGCCGTGTGGTGCCGGCGTTTAGAATAGCACCACCCCATCTCGTCCCGTGGGTGTCGTAGAAGGCGACTAAGGGAAAACCGGTGGACGGGCAGCAGCGTCCATCGAGTGCCTTTATCTATCTTTACTGCGGTCCCTCCAACCACAACCAATCCCACCAATCTAAAAACAACTATTTTCTATCCAACAATCAAACCAAACCAAAATTCCAATCCAACCAAACCAAACGAAATTCCACAATCATTATAACAACACTACTTACACCAACAAAAATCTAAAACAAATCGCAACATCTAACTGAACCTAACAAAAAATCAACCAGGAACCATGGCCGCCCGTATTTAACGCGGGGACTATGGTTCCATCTAAAATCACAACAACAACGCCGGGTCTTTAACTCGAGCATCACCATTTTCTGACTGATGGTGATGCCGGACCCGGCATCGCATAAATCACACCAGCCTTTTCACAAACGTCACTACGGGCACAGGGTCGCCCGTATCCCTAGCGAGGGCCCTGTGTCTTCAACTGACACATAAAACCTTACAAAAAAAAAAAAAAAAAAAAAAAAAAAAAAAAAAAAAAAAAAAAAAAAAAAAAAAAAAAAAAAAAAAAACCTAACCTAACCTAACCTAACCTAACCTAACCTAACCAAACCAACTAAACCAAACTAAATACATTCATTATAACAACATAACTTTCTCCAACAAAAATCTCAAATAAATCGCAACATCTAACTTAACCTAACAAATATCAACCAGGAACCATGGCCGCCCGTATTCAACGCGGGGACCATGGGTCCATCTAAAATCATAATAACAACGCCGGGTCTTCAACTTGAGCATCACCATTGTTTGACTGATGGTGATGCCGGACCCGGCATCGCATAAATCAAACTAGCTCTTCAAAAATGTCACCATGGACACAGGGTCGCCCGTATCCCTAGCGAGGGCCCTGTGTCTTAAACCGACACTATAAAACCTTACAAAAAAAAAAAAAAAAAAAAAAAAAAAAAAAAAAAAAAAAAAAAAAAAAAAAAAAAAAAAAAAACCTAACCTAACCTAACCTAACCTAACCTAACCTAACCTAACCTAACCTAACCTAACCTAACCTAACCTAACCTAACCTAACCTAACCTAACCTAAATGTCAAAATGTCAAAATGTCAAAATGTCAAAATGTCAGTAACCTAACCTAACCTAACCTAACTGTGAAACTGTCAGAATGTCAGATTGTCAGATTGTCAGATTGTCAAAATGACATTTTTGTGTCACAAACTGTCAAAATGTCATTTTGTCAAAAACTCAAAATGTCATTTTGTGTCAAAAACTGTCAAAATGTCATTTTGTGTCAAAAACTGTCAAAATGTCATTTTGTGTCAAAAACTGTCAAAATGACATTTTGTGTCAAAAACTGTCAAAAATGTCATTTTGGGTCAAAAACTGACAAAATGTCATTTTGTGTCAAAAACTGTCAAAATGTCATTTTGTGTCAAAAACTGTCAAAATGTCATTTTGTGTCAAAAACTGTCAGATTGTCAGCATGTCAAAGTGTCATTGTCAGTCAATATCTGTCAAAATGTCATTTTGTGTCAAAAACTGTCAAAATGACATTTTTTGTCAAAAACTGTCAAAATGACAGTTTTGGTCAAAAACTGTCAAAATGTCATTTTGTGTCAAAAACTGTCAAAATGTCATTTAGTGTCAAAAACTGTCAAAATGTCATTCTGGGTCAAAAACTGTCAAAATGTCATTTTGTGTCAAAAACTGTCAAAATGTCATTTTGTGTCAAAAACTGTCAAAATGTCATTTTGTGTCAAAAACTGTCAAAATGTCATTTTGGGTCAAAAACTGTCAAAATGTCATTTTGTCAAAAACTGTCAAAATGTCATTTTGGGTCAAAAACTGTCAAAATGTCATTTTGTGTCAAAAACTGTCAAAATGTCATTTTGGGTCAAAAACTGTCAAGATGACATTTTGGGTTAAAAACTGTCAAAATATCATTTTGTGTCAAAAACTGTCAAAATGTCATTTTGTGTCAAAAACTGTCAAAATGTCATTTTGTGTCAAAAACTGTCAAAATGTCTTTTTGGGTCAAAAACTGTCAAAATGTCATTTTGGGTTAAAACTGTCAAAATGTCATTTTGTGTCAAAAACTGTCAAAATGACATTTTGGGTCAAAAACTGTCAAAATGTCATTTTAGAACAAAATCTGTCAAAATGACAATTTTGTCTAAATCTGTCAATTTGCACTTGGCCATGTCATCTCATACAATAATATGACTATTTTTCCAAGCACGAACCAAATCTGGCAAAAAACTGTCAATATTTTCAATCTTGCCCCAATCACTTTAATTGCACTTGATCATATCATCTTATACTCAAAAATAACTTTATTTCAATATAAATCTCAAAAACTGTAAAAATGATAGTTTTGATAAAATTTGTCAATTTGCACTTGGTCATGTCATCTTATACAGCTGTATAGCTATTCCAAGTAAACATTTTTGTTAAAACTGTCAAATTTCGAGATTTTTACATAAACTGTCAAAATACATCAACTATGACACTTTTGGTCAAAAATACTTAACAATGACAATTTCTATTTAACTATGACAAAATGTGAAACTTTTTCTCAAAAACTGTCAAATTTAACAGTTTGACAGATCATGTCAATATAGACTATGCCATGTCACTATGTACCAAATATGAACATACAAACTCTAAAAACTCACCCATAATTACATAAAATCCAATTTCTATGAAAAAAGGGTCAAGTGTGAGTCGGATTTCACTATTTCCATACAAATAATTCAACGACGCCGCATAAACAGGAATAGCAATGTTTTAAGAAATTTCGCAACTTTAGGACGCTATATCTCGGAAACGGTAAGAGATAGAGCAAAATGGACTTCAGATTCGAGCAGTCAGATATTACGTTAGTAATATCAGAATTTAAGCAAATGTATAAATAGAATTTTTTTCAGAATTTTTGGACAACTTTTTTTTTCAAAAAAATGTGCGAAAATAATCTAACCCGGGTCTAAAATCTTTATTTATTAACCGATTTTCTTGAAAAAAGTGTCATTCGATGCAGAATTAGAGAAATTTTGGGGTAGCTAGGAAACCAAGTGCCTAAATATAATACATTTTTCGCAAAAAACAAAAAACTGAAAATTTTCAAAAAAAATGTATGGGAGGTCCCAGACCCAGGACGATTCTGAGCAAGCGCGAAATACCATAGAAAGATAAGGTCAAAATAAGCCCCTGTACCAAATTTGAACAAAATCTACCGAGAATCAACCCTATAACCTAACCTAACCTAACCTAACCTAACCTAACCTAACCTAACCTAACCTAACCTTTTTTTTTTTTTTTTTTTTTTTTTTTTTTTTTTTTTTTTTTTTTACATGGGGAATGCTTTTACGCATACCGCCGGGTCGGAGGATAAACCCGGACGGTTATGTGGAACTCAGGGCTGTACAGAAGGCCCCACTATCCACTAAACCCCATGGTGTCCTCTCGCCGCTATGGTTGCGGGGTTACGGGGAAGCTCGCGCAATTCGTCCGCGACCCCGCAGCGGCTATCCTGACTAGGATCCGACGCATGGTTAGTGCCGTCTAACCGATCATCTCAGTGGAAGCGCTTCCGGGACACGAGGTCGCGCTTACCATCTCGGGAGCCAGCATCGTGGGCGGGAACGCCCCCATGTCCACCGCCCGCTAGCTCTCATTAGGGCGGCAGGTTCCGCTCATGGGCGGCACGCCTGCGTCCTGTGCGGCGGCGGCGCATCGGGTTAGCCTCGGCCAGGGCTTCCCTTTCGCGCTCGGCCGCCTCTTTGTCTCGTATGACGTGCTCGCAAAACGTGAGCACAGTCTCCCACGCTCTTTCGCTGTCCAGCATGGCCCGAACTACGGCTGGCAGCGAAAGGTCCTGCCCTAATTGGGCGACCAGTTCCTCTCTTTCCTCGCCCCAAACTGGACACTCAGCCAGTGTATGTTGGGCCGAGTCTACGTCGGCTCCGCATTGGTGACACTCCGGAGTCGGTTCACGCTGGGCAACCTTGTGCAGGTAGCTGCCGAAACAGCCATGCCCCGACAGTACCTGCGTTAGTCGGAAGGTAAGAACCCCGGAGCGTCTTTCAACCCAGTCACGGAGGACTGGGCGAACCGCCTCTATAGTGCGAGAGCCAGCACTCGGCCGTTCCAGCCGCTGCACCCACATCTCCGTCGCCTCCTCTAGCAGCTCTGTGCGCTGCTTCGCCACCTCCTGAGGTGCTTTCGGGTCGCCCCGGGCCCGCGCCTCCCCGCGCCACTGGTACAGCGCCGCGAGGGTTCTCGCATCCAGGTCCCAGGGCAGAGAACCGGCCAGCACGCACGCGGCCCCCGCGCTCACCGTGCGGTACCCTCTGATTACTCTCAGCGCCATTGCCCTCTGCGGTCGTCGCAATTGGGCCATGTTGTGGCTGCTGAGAGAATCCGCCCACACTGGGGCACCGTAAAGCGCCATGGAGCGCACCACACCCATATACAGGCGGCGACATGAGGCCATGGGTCCACCCAGGTTGGGCAGAATGCGCCCAAAGGCCGCCGCTGCGCGTAGTAATTTGGGCGCCAAACGCTTAAAATGAGCCTCAAAGTTCCACTTGCTGTCAAGCAAGACGCCGAGGTAGAGTAGCGTCGGCTTGACAGCAATTGGAACGCCTCCCACGATAATTTCTGCGCCGCCTGGAGGAGCTCTTCGCGGGCCGAAGAAACAGATGGCCTCGCATTTCGTTAGCGCCACTTCTAGCCCTAGACGCCGAATTCGGGCCACACACTGGGCAACTCCCGCGGTCGCGAGCACAGCTGCATCGCGGTAACTGGGTCCTCTGGCCGTCACGAGCGTGTCGTCAGCATAACACGTGACGTCCACTCCACGCAAGTTTTCCCCCCGTAGGACCCAGTCATAACCTATGTTCCACAGGAGTGGCCCTAGGACCGACCCCTGCGGAACTCCGCACGACATGCTCCGTCGACTCCAGTCTTGTCGCCCTGGCCAGACTACGGCTCTCTCGTTGAGGTAGGCGGCTATAATTCGCGACAAGTGTGGGGGCACCTTGTGGTAGCGCAGGGCCTCCTTTACGGTTTCCCAGGGCAGGGTGTTAAAGGCGTTGGAGATGTCTAATGACACCGCCAAGACAACCTCGCCCTGGGACACAGCCTCCTTGGCCATCGCCTGAACCCGCAATATGGCGTCTACCGTCGAACGGCCGCCACGAAAGCCGTACTGGTAGTCTGCAAGATCCGGCCCCACGCGCTCCAGATGCTTGATGAGGCGGGCTGCAATTATCCGCTCAAAGAGCTTGCCCGTCTCATCAAGCAAGACTATCGGACGGTAGCCAGACGGAGAGTCGGCCGGCCGCCCGGGTTTACGCAGAAGCACAAGCTTTCCAGTCTTCCAGTCCTTTGGGAAGCGACCTTGCTCCAGACACGCGGTCAGGAGCCTCAGCAATCTAGGCCCTAGGGCGTCCATGGCCAGGACCAAAGCACGGCCCGGAATGCCATCAGGCCCGGGGGCCGTGTTCTTGGCACGGAGCCGAAACACCGCCGCGTGGAGCTCAGCGGGTGTCACTGCTGGGACCTCTTCCTCTTCTCCTGATCCTCCAATTGGGGGCGCCATGGTAGGCGGCAGATGTGGCCCTCTTTCGGGGAATAGCGTCTCCACCACGCGGGTCACCAGCTCCGGCTGGAGCGATTGGGTTAGCGGAGGTTCCCATGGGCGCAGTTTGCTCCGGACGAGCTTGTATGGCCTCCCCCATGGATCGGCATTAAGGGTCTCCAGGAACTCGGCACGACTCGCCTCAATCGCCTGTCCTATGGCCACCGCAAACTCCGATCTTATCGCCTTGTAGCTGTCATACAGGCGGCGCTCCTCGTCCGCATCCGTTCTCCTTCGCCTTCTCTGACGCATGTACTGGCGCCGCGCGGCTATGCAGCCCTCGCGCATCTGCGCGAGCTCAGCGGACCACCAGTACACTGATGTTCTTGGCGGTAGGGGCTTGGCCCGGGGCATCGCCGCATCACAGACGTGTGTCATGGCCTCCCGGAGCCAGGAAGCTTCCGCCTCTACCGCAACAGCCTCCTCCTGTACGGGCAACCAGGCCTGAATGATAGCCGCCTCCTTGAGCAGTTCGCGGTCAAGTTTAGTAAGGGCCCATCTTGGGCCACCCCCAACCGGACCAATCCGACCTAAGTTGTCTGGGGTCAGTGAAGGAGTGGCGACGTCGAACCGTATGTAGCGATGGTCCGACAACGTCTCCACCCCCACCATGACCTCCCAACTTTGGACACGGCGCGCCAGGGCGACGCTGGCGAATGTGATATCCACAATGGAGCCGCCCCGTTGTCGCACGCACGTGTCTGCCGTTCCCTGGTTTATAACTGCCAAGCCCATCGCCACAGCCCATTCTTCCAGGGTCGCGCCTCGCGCGTCGGTCCGCGGACAGCCCCAAGCCGTGGATTTGGCATTGAAGTCCCCAGCAACGATGACCGGACGTGGATGGAGTTGACCAACTCGAGCCCCTATTTCGTCCAGGAACTGCTCGAATTCGACCAGACGGCGGCGGCGGCGGCGACGGCCGCGGCGGCGGTTGGGCGCAAAATACGTTGCGATGAAGAAGATTTCACCGCAGAGGGCACCCACGTATCCCCTTCCCCTGATGATGTTAGTGAGCGGCAAACCACCAGTCGCCGTTCTTACCACAAGAGCCACGGAACCGTTCAGATCACCCACCCAATCATCGCGGGGAGGGATCGAGTAAGGTTCTGCCACCACAGCAACGCCTATCCTCCACTGTGCCAGGGATTGGAACAACAGGTCCTGGGCCCTGGCACAGTGGTTGAGATTCGCCTGAAGCACCCGAGTGGCCATATTAATCTGTGGCCATTCGATCCTCCTCCGGAGCGTCCAACCTGCTGTTGGATGGCTGGGAAGGCTGGGATATGGCCCGAGAGCCAGTTTCAGCCTTCTTTCTCTTCGCTTTCGGGCCAGGAGCTAGACAAGCCTTAGAGCCCAGCCTATGGTCCGCCTTTTTACCTGCACTTTCGCAGACAACGCAGTGTGGTGACGCAGAACAGCCAGCTGCTTTGTGGCCAGGTTTGCCACAGTGATAGCACAGATCAGTGCGATCAGCGTCGCCGGTGCATTGTGCCCTGACGTGGCCCTTTTCGAGGCACTTGTAGCACCGCATGGGACGCTGATCGAGCAGCTTCACTGCGGCACGGACCCATCCTACCCGGATTCGCCCGCGGTCAGCTTCCACCACCTTTTTGGCTGCCGTTATTGGGCAGCGAAGCCAGACTGTACCGAGGCCTGAGGCATCTTGGCGGATTTCTCCTGCCTTAATCTGGGCCTCTGCGCAGCCGCCGACTTTAGCGACCGCTGCGATAACCTCGCCAGGCGACACCGAATCGTCGAGCTCCGTGAGGCGCAGCTCCGCGCACTTTACCGGCCTGGAGACTCGGACTATGTTCTCCCCCAGCTTTTCAGCCAGCTCTTTTGCCAGCGAGTCGGCCTTCTCACCATTGGCTGCACCTGGCAGTTCAAGGACTCTTGCGCCAGTGGCTGCCCGCTTAAATTTTATGGCAGTAATGCCTAGCTGCTCCAGGTCGATGTTTTCCTTCGCCCTGGAAAGCACCTGGGCGTACGTTACGCCCTTTTCTTCAGCGTCCGGGTGCAGCGTCAGAACTACCGCCGCCGAGCGAGGCGGGCGGAGTTTACGCGGCTTAGGCTTGGTGGCCTTTTGGCGCTGCGTCGCTGGCTGGGACGCTAGGCGCGATTTTGCCGTCCCCTTCTTCTTGCCTCTGGCCACCACATTCCAGCCCTCGTTCACGGGCGCGGGGACTGATGGCTGGGGAGGAGGAGCAGAGGTCGAGGGAGAAGATGGGTTTGTGGTGGCCTTAGCCGCTGTTGGGGCCACGCTCTTCTTCCCTTTTCCCTTCCCTTTCGTTCTGCTGCCCTTTTGGGGCTCTTCAGTAAAATTCGGAGGGCCTCGCCTCGGAGTGGAGGTTGAAGCCGACTTGGGTCCACCTACAGTCGTCTTAGATGCGGGCGTTGGCCCCGCCGCTAATTCTTGTGAAGCCGCCTGTGCGGCTTGTCGTCGCCTATCAGCAGCCAACGGGGGCCGCATTGGTTGGGCCGGCAGAAGCCTACCCTCCAGCTCGAGAGCTCCGAACCGTGCGTCAAGCATCAGCCCCACTTGAGCCGTCACGGCACGCACCATATCGTCCATGTTGGGTCGCTCAGGGGAACGGGCGGGCTGCGCCTGCTCCTTCGGTGGAGACGGCACCCGAGATTGTTTCCTGAATTGAGCCCGGAGTTCCGCTCTGAGCTGCTCCATTTCGGAGCGGAGCTCCTTCAGTTCCGCTCGCAGACGGTTGTTTTGCGCCTGCAGTCGCCGCGATTCCTCAGAGGACGTGCGGTCTTTAATCTCCTCGAAAGCATCTCCTATGGACGTGGCAGCTTCATTGAGGGCTTTTACAAACGTGCCCTTTAGATTTGAGGACTTTGAGGCCACCAAATCAATTGTCCTCAGGCTGGTCTTCACCTGCTCGATCAGAGAGCCCACAGTGTGTTCCTCCTCGTCTTGCAGCAGGCTTGCTACTCTCCTGCCGCTGCCAAGCTGGCTGCGAATCGAGAGCGACTGCGCGAGACCGGCTGCCTCTTCTTCCGCCCTAAGTCGGAGCTCTTCTCTTTTGGCGCGGTTCAGCTCCTCCTTCGTTTTGGCGAGGCCGACGTATTGCCCAGTAGAAGGAGGCCTGCCGCGGCCTCTTTTTGTTCCGGCATCTGAACCCGAGCTGTCAGGGTTAGATTTGCGTTTCCGCCAAAACCTGCTCTCCTCCAATGAGCTACAGCTCATGGCCGAGTCTGTGTCCGCATCATCCTGTGCCGACTGCGAACGCACTGTGACGAGGCTATCTGTGTCAGACTGGTCATCCGCCTCTGTAAAGCCATTGCTGGCTTTGTCCACTGTCTTCTCAGGTGCTTTAGGGGTCGTTGAACGCGACCTGAGCACCATGCGCTCCACCCGGACAACAGGCGTCATCGCCCGCGTCCTTTCTTCCGAGGTTTGGCCCTGAGAAGGGCCGTTTGGGGTTTGGTCCTGAAAAGGACCGTTTGAGGTTTGGCCCTGAGAAGGGCCGTTTTGAGAGTTTTCTATTAAATCGTCCATAAAAATCCCACGAGTAGGGAAGAAATAAAGCTCCACAGGGGCAGAGATTCCCAATACCCAAACAGTGGCCCTATTAACTCTGTGAGGTCGGGCGGTATCACAGGTTTGGTCTCTAGTGACTGGTAAACACTCCAGCCGCTCCGAAGAGCATCCCGACGCGGAGAACCCTCACGCCAAGAGTTGTGGATTTTTATTGGGGTTTTCTCCCCTTGGCCCAGCCAATTAAGGCAAGACCGCCGGTCTCAAGGTAGGCCTAACACATGACCAGCACCTACCCCGGGATAACGGCTCGGCCGACGGTGACCGTAGTCTGCACCACTAACTTCTTCCCCGAAGCTAGCAGCACCCGCCGCCCTAGGTGGTTTTTATAGAGGTTTTCCATCCTCGCGGTCCCTGTCTAACGCCAGCGACCCTCGTGCCGGCCCCACGGGCCAGGTTACGAGTTGGCCAACAGCTGACCTAAATCAACCGTTGCCCTCACCATGGGTAATTTTTTATAGAGGTTTTCTTCCTCGCAGCCCCCGCCCCCAAGGAAGACGGCCCCCGCTCCTGGCACCAACGGACCAGGTTTGCGGTTTTGACGAAGTTCGCACGACCTCGCATGACCACCACCACCCAATGGTAAAGACCACTAGACGACGACTGCGTCCGCTGCCACCTCAGGTGAAACTGAGGCATGATCGGAGCAGCTAGCCACGAAACACGGCACTGAAGCCAACGCAGGAGCAAGCTCAACTGCGACCACGACTGCGACTGGTAGTTAGCAGAGGAAGGATAGAAAGCGCGCAACTGAGCGTCTATCCTCCCCCTCCCAGGGTGCACCACGAGGAGGTCTACCAGCCCTTGCACCCCAACCTAACCTAACCTAACCTAACCTAACCTAACCTAACCTAACCTAACCTAACCTAACCTAACTCTGAACCTAACCTAACTCTGAACCTAACCTAACTCTGAACCTAACCTAACTCTGAACCTAACCTAACTCTGAACCTAACCTAACTCTGAACCTAACCTAACTCTGAACCTAACCTAACTCTGAACCTAACCTAACTCTGACGCCGTGTGGTGCCGGCGTTTAGAATAGCACCACCCCATCTCGTCCCGTGGGTGTCGTAAAAGGCGACTAAGGGAAAACCGGCGGACGGGCAGCAGCGTCCGCTGAGTGCCTTTAATTATCCATCTTTACTGCGGTCCCTCCAACCACAACCAATCTCAACTATCTAAAAACAACTATCTATTCAACAACCAAACCAAAATACCAAACCAACTAAACCAAACTAAATACATTCATTATAACAACATAACTTTCTCCAACAAAAATCTCAAATAAATCGCAACATCTAACTTAACCTAACAAATATCAACCAGGAACCATGGCCGCCCGTATTCAACGCGGGGACCATGGGTCCATCTAAAATCATAATAACAACGCCGGGTCTTCAACTTGAGCATCACCATTGTTTGACTGATGGTGATGCCGGACCCGGCATCGCATAAATCAAACTAGCTCTTCAAAAATGTCACCATGGACACAGGGTCGCCCGTATCCCTAGCGAGGGCCCTGTGTCTTAAACCGACACTATAAAACCTTACAAAAAAAAAAAAAAAAAAAAAAAAACCTAACTCTGAACCTAACCTAACTCTGAACCTAACCTAACTCTGAACCTAACCTAACTCTGAACCTAACCTAACTCTGAACCTAACCTAACTCTGAACCTAACCTAACTCTGAACCTTTTTTTTTTTTTTTTTTTTTTTTTTTTTTTTTTTTTTTTTTTTTTTTTTTTTTTTTTTTTTTTTTTTTTTTTTTTTTTTCTTTTTTTTTTTTTCTAGGGGGGAAAATGCATTCCGCATACCACCCGGGTGCGGGGGGCGACCCGAGTGGTTATGTGGGACTCCCGTCCAGGCTAATGAGGCCGACGGTATACCCACTAAAAACCCCCCATATGTCACCTCGCCGCCTTATTGGTGGGGTTACGGGAACGCTTGCGCACTCATCCGCGACCCCACCGGCGGCAGCCGCCCGCGAGCGGCTCCCTCGCAAATGCCCGAAGGCCCTTCACGCTAGGCGCGCCAGATGGTTCGACGCGCCTTCCTCCTCGGCCTCCGTCCTGCAGTGTAGCGGACCCCCCCGAGCCCGCCACAAGGAGGCCACGGGCGCCAGAAAACTCTCAGCGCCCGGCGGCAGATGAGGTCCATGGTTCTGCCGCAAACCAACCTAACTCTGAACCTAACCTAACTCTGAACCTAACCTAACTCTGAACCTAACCTAACTCTGAACCTAACCTAACTCTGAACCTAACCTAACTCTGAACCTAACCTAACTCTGAACCTAACCTAACTCTGAACCTAACCTAACTCTGAACCTAACCTAACTCTGAACCTAACCTAACTCTGAACCTAACCTAACTCTGAACCTAACCTAACTCTGAACCTAACCTAACTCTGAACCTAACCTAACTCTGAACCTAACCTAACTCTGAACCTAACCTAACTCTGAACCTAACCTAACTCTGAACCTAACCTAACTCTGAACCTAACCTAACTCTGAACCTAACCTAACTCTGAACCTAACCTAACTCTGAACCTAACCTAACTCTGAACCTAACCTAACTCTGAACCTAACCTAACTCTGAACCTAACCTAACTCTGAACCTAACCTAACTCTGAACCTAACCTAACTCTGAACCTAACCTAACTCTGAACCTAACCTAACTCTGAACCTAACCTAACTCTGAACCTAACCTAACTCTGAACCTAACCTAACTCTGAACCTAACCTAACTCTGAACCTAACCTAACTCTGAACCTAACCTAACTCCGAACCGTGCCTAACCCCTATATCGTTAAAATGGGATCATAATTGGTAGAAAAATTTTAATATCGCGATCTACCTTTTGGCATTTGTGCGAGAATCGCCATCTATTATTTTATTTCGACACTATTTTTAACAAATCAGTTTGTTTTTTTTTTTTTTTCAAGAAGGAAGAACAACAGTAATGTAACCTTGATTTAAGATATAAAGTTACGACCACGCATTCTGAATTCATTGGGATGTTCACGTACTAGTTTTGCAACTTCAAATATGCATATACTTATTATGCATATAGATTTGAACAGAATTCTGAACTACCAGAGCCCTCCAGTGGCAAGTAGCGAGACAAATGTTCTACTCGTCAAAGATACCAGATGGCGTTAGCAGATAACACATTATTCCTTCCCATAAGACGAAAATATGAGTTTCCTTAAGGTGGTTCGATTTTCATACAAAAAACAATCGCTATTAATTAATTAATTACACAATATTATTACATAAATAGTTGCGCATCTATCTACTTTCGAATATTCATTTGCGCTAAATTAATAGAAAAACTTTGTTTCATACAGAAATCATGCAATAATCAACGTTATATTTTTATAAATTTTACTCATGTGTGTGTGACAAATGTCGTGTACAAATACATTGCGGCGTTGCCACTCCATGCCTCGGCCGGCCATCGGCGCGACGTTGCGATGTTTGACGCGTTTATAGCTGACTTTGTCGACACTGACACTCAGTGTGACCAGGCGTACGATAATTGTCGTACATGTACGATAATTTGGGCCCCGGTATGACGTAATGTTCCAAAGAGCATTATCGTACACTAAAGTACTATACTTTCAGCCCTTGGATGATGCCACCTTAAAACTCTAGTAATTTGAAGCAAAATATGACACTTTCTCTCAGAAATAGGCTAAAATTAGTATCTTTTGGGTGTTCGGCTCCTTGGTGTAAGTTTAAAGTTTAAAATGTCACAATTTCCTGTATACCGTTTGAGTCTATCCCAAAAATACACAAACATAAACAGATTTTTTGCGCAATTTAGACGAAAATTGTCTTTTTTTATTATTAATTGGAAATTTAAGCTTATTTTGCTAGACATTTTTAGGGGCTGCCTTTTTGATTGGCGTACGATATTTTTTTCAACGGTACAATAATATTGACACTCAAGTACGATAATTCTCTTCCGCTCACCTGGCAACACTGCTGAAACTTGACAGGACTTGGGGGCCTACCGCGAAAACCTAAATTCGCAAATTGCGGGGATCTTTCTTTTACTCTCACTAAGACGTAATTAGAGTGACAGAGAAAAATGCCCCAAATTGACGAATTTCGATTTTCCCGGTAGCCGCTCTGGTGCTTGAGGTACTTGATAGAAAACAACGCTGCCGCATGTTCTGAATTGTGATTTTATGTGTTTTTGGATTGAAAATGATAGCAACGTCTAAATCAAGTTACAAAAATCATCGATATTCTGGTCCGCGAAAAACCAGGAAAAGTGTAACTGTAATTGGAGTCTACAAAAATGACCAATTCATAGAAAATATGACCTAGAAACTAGTTCACTTTTATAAAACTCAATTTTGCCCGAGATTGTACTTAGGCGAATACCTAAGGGAGCTAAGTGTATTGATCTTGAATAATTAGTTGGCTAATACATATATGACTCCAACATGATATGGACATTTACATCATAACTATTATACTTAGTTGGTTACTAAGTTCTGTTACTCGATTTCTTTCTTTCTTCCTAGCGTTGTCCCAGCATATTGCCACGGCTCAATGGAGCTTGGGGTCCGCTTTGACAACTAATCCCAAGATTTGGCGTAGGCACTAGTTTTTACGAAAGCCACTGCCATCTGACCTTCCAACCCAGAGGGTAAAACTAAGCCTTTTTGGGATTAGTCCAGTTTCCTCACGATGTTTTCCTTCACCGAAAAGCGACTGGTAAATATCAAATGATATCTGTTCTGAAGTTCTGTTACTCGATTTGCAACCTCTTTATTTCCGTTAAAACAAATGCTACCGAAAAAATAAAAAATGACATAATGTGGTGGATTTGTGAGCTATAATTATATACCACACATAACGCTTATCTCGTCGTATCTATAATGAATTGGGGCCTAAAAGAGAATCGTATTCCAATTTTTTGAAACGCTTGTATTACTTTCTATATTAACTAAAAGTTGCCTTAAAATTCAGCTTTTATACTAAAAACGGCTTTAAATATGTTAAATTAACAAAATATATTTTGACAGATGCTTTCGCGCCCAAGACGCTCTTTGAAAATTGTTGACGTCACAGTTTATGGTTTGACACATAACTACATACATACGTAGAAGATACGAACTGTCAACTGATATTTGTCATTTGTTGTTAATCGCCTAACTGTCAACAGTGTCAATCCGAGAGTTGTGACGTCATCAGAATCTTCAATGATGTTTCGAGTTTGGTCACGTGATGTGTGCCAAAAGTTATTTTAAATTCAATTTTTATAAAAATATGGTCATTACAGGTCCGTAAAAGCAGTTTAACATGTTCTTATAATCCAAAAGAATTTATTGGGATACAATTATGCCCTAAGATTTGTAGATGGAAACAACCCTATTGCGTTGCACAAATGTGGGCACCCGCCAAACATGATTTTGGGTGTGTCATACTCAGGGCTAACACAGATTCATTTCTGTGAAAAAAGTGTGAAAACCAGAAACTGGAAACCGTTCTCGAACCAATAGTGAAGCCCTTAAGCCACACCCTATTTCAAAACCAGCCATGGATCTTTGAACAGGACTCAGCTCCTGCACATAAGGCAAAAACAACTCAAGCCTGGTTTCGAAGGAACAAAATTGACTTTATTGCCCACGAAGACTGGCCGTCCTCCAGCCCGGACCTTAACCCCCTGGATTATGCCATATAGCAGGTTATTGAGGAGAAAGCCTGTGCTAAACCCCACACAAATCTTAACTCCCTCAAGCGGGCCATAGTTAAGACAGTGACGGAATTAGACATGACAATGGTGCGTGCCGCTATTGATGACTGGCCTCGTCGTTTGAGGGCCTGTGTCAAAGCCAGAGGAGGCGATTTTGAATGATATTGTCATATGTAATTCCTGATTTTGTGTACTTCATTTTAATATATACTTTTTTAAACTTTCGTTGGTATATTTTATGTAGATAAAGATTATTGCAGTAACAGAATTTAATAACCAACTAGGTAGAAAATAAATTGGATATGATGTGATCCGTTGAATGAAATTGACAATAAATAAAATAAATAAATAATTTTCTATCTCTAGGCATTGTGTGAAACTTCTAGTTGTGTCAAAATATCGGGAAATCAATAATATAAACAAACATGGTAAATATCTCATTTCTTTTTATAATGGTTATAAATAGAAGGCCATGCAATTATGTAACTCACTGTAATTTAATTTAATGTATCGTAAAAAAATGTTTTAATTATTCTACTGTAAAATAGTACCTACTTTTTTAAAGGCTGGGCAGTAAGGGATTGCTTTAATTTTAGAACAAAACAGCGTTTTTTTTTAAAAAAAATACCGGAAAATCTGACTTACTAATTTAGACTTTCTTAGGTTCATTCTACTTAGAATCTTCTCCACCCTAGCATTAAAAAAAGATATCCTAAAATATCCATACCATTACGTCACATTTTAGTGTGAAAGAAATTACAATGTAAAACTAAAATTTCAATACAAATTTTCGGGTTTTTTTAGCACGAGGATTGATTATGCTAGTGATTCTGAGTTGGAAGAACCCAAAAATATCATGATGTGTGAGAATCAGATTTTTAATATTTTCATGGAAAACGCTCATATTTCTCATAAAATAATTTAATAATAATAGGTACTTGATAATACTGATAACAAAAAAAATTCTAATGAGTCTCGAACCCACATCCTATTGCATGTATTTCCACGTACATACCGTAACGCCATTGAAGCTTACTCACGCTGTGCCAAATTGTCTACTACACGGATCCCAGTAAGACTGTTTCAATGTGTGAGTGATACTTAGAAATAGAGTCAAGAAACATTCTGTCGACATTAAGGGGTAGTTTTTGTACAATGAAGTGTTCAATGTTTGTTGTAATAGTTCAATATTTATTTAAAGAGTGCGCTAAATATAATTTACAGTATAGAAATACCAAGACTACTCCACAAAAAAATTAAAACTCAAAATTTGCAATTGTGGCGCCATCTAGTGAGGTTTAAGCTTTGGGTAACCTAGTCGAACCACCTTAATGTTTTTTTTCCGCTGAGTTCATTATTACAATCTCCCCTCTTCAAACTAAATTGACTGTACAGGAAGAGGCGCTTACGTCCTTCATTGAGATAGCCAGTTATTGTATTTAATATTTTTTACGCAGTATAAAATATTAAAATGGCCTAACTGCTCGTCACTGCAAGATCTCTTTTAATTCGATCACTCAGATAAGACAATCACTGCTCGCTTTGTAATGAGGCCGCCCAAGGGTGTGAAGTTTGGTATAAACTTTTGTCTTCATATTCGGTAGGTAAAAAGCGGTGGTGGCCGAGTGGATATGACGTCCGACTTTCAATCCGGAGGTCGCGGGTTCAAATCCTGGCTCGTACCTATGAGTTTTTCGGAACTTATGTACGAAATATCATTTGATAATTACCACTAGCTTTTCGGTGAAGGAAAACATCGTGAGGAAACCTGCATACATCTGCGAAGAAATTCAAAGGTGTATGTGAAGTCCCCAATCCGCATTGGGCTAGCGTGGGGACTATAGCCCAAGCCCTTTCGCGCATGAGAGGAGGCCTGTGCCCAGCAGTGGGACGTATATAGGCTGAATTATTATTATTATTAGGTAGGTAATTTAGGTATTCTTTTGGATAACACACAATGTAATGCATGGCAGCGTCGCCCAACTTTACGTGATATTGCGTCAGACCAGACGGTGGCGCTAAATATAGCGGCGGCCACAGAACGGTCACCGAAATCGTATGCTCTATAATTTAGTTCAGACGATGCTCGGCAAATTAGTATTACAGCGATATTAGGTAAATTATCTGTCGCGAACGTATTGCGAACCGGCTAATATTTGCCAACGTCATGGAGTAGATGACGCTAGTAGTCACGTTTAAGTTAAATAACCGCTTCTAGGTTATTGGGATTTTTTGGCTGAAGTTGAGAGGGTAGATGAGAACGACAGTAGGAAAAAGGAGGTTTTGTGTGCCAACAAATCTACGGGATGTGATATTTGCTTTTAGATCAAGTCAAGGACGTTCTTATGGTGTTATTAGAATAATGATGTGTATCTTGTAGATTGTGACCAACGTTATCAGTACTCAGAGTGAACAGTGATCCAGTGAGGCTAATATGACCTTAAGGTAAACTTTGTATGAGGAATGGGGTCGCTGTAAGGGGAGGTTTGGAGGCGACTATTAAGCTCAAGAAACCAGGTGGGTAATCATGTGAAACTCATGTTACAGGTCGGTAATAAAGTCGGACACCAGCACAACTCATATCGTCATCTCACTAACGTCCAGGCCTCGTATAGGTATGTAGTACATTTACATTTCACTTTCCAGTATCCGTAAAAGCATTAGCTCATTCGATAGGTTGATAAGTATGATGAGCTTGACGACACTACCTCGGTTGTTTGTGAAAAAATCCAATATGTAAGTACCTAATAATAACCGCTGTTGGCAGACCTAATTAAAAAAAAACAATAAAAAACGCGTACATACTCGTACTTCCCTAACCATCATACTTGTGAGAGTGCGTCAGAACGCGCTTTTAGGATTTTAGACAAATTATGACATTCGGATGACGCCCACTGCAGCATTCCTCGTACCGGATACCGTTTGAAATACTGCTGCAGCCTTTCGTAGTAGTAGTAGTAAACTCATTATTGTACAAAAATGAAAACAAAACAGGAAATAAAACACTCGTCATTAGTACAAAGGCGAACTTAGCCTTTTATGGGATCTCTTCCAGTTAACCTTTGAGCAATTGAGGGAGAATTGGAGAAGGTAGGCATCCGTACTGTACAAAGTGGCGCAAAAAACAATAATATACAAAAGGTATTTATTTTACTTATAACCTACAATATACATGCAATGGTATATGACCTACAACAAATATATACACATATATATACAACTAAATACATATATATTCTATAATATATATTACATAAAAACTACAATACCGCAAACATCCTTTAGACTAAGTTTCGTCGCCTTTAGTCCGGTGATGTCACTGCCAATATCTATGATAAGCGCAATTAATCAATCGCAATTATAACTTTGACGAAATGACCAAAAAAAAAAATTAGAGCTAAAACTAAGCTCCATCGCCAGCTTTTTTTCTTATTTACATACAGCTTTCCACGACTACATAGCCGTGAGACTAGATAGATCTATCTCTTCACTGGCACACCGCAGTAAAAGATACAGCTTAAAGAAAAACAATTGATTAAAGATACAGGCAGACAACAGGCGGTCTTGTCGAGAAGTGCGACCTCTTCCAGACAACCTAACCTAGTATGAGGTTGTCAAGATGACCATCCATTAAATCGCTTGGTCTCCAAGCCAGATCGTATTAAGGCCCCACCCCGCATAAACTCATCAAATTATTTACCGTAAACTCGGGTTACATTAATTATAGCCTTAGGGGGTAACATTGCACCCATAAAACCCATATTATTGATTTAATGACCACGCCATGACACCACGATGCCACGATGATGATGATGATGCCACGGATTAATGCCAATTAGCATCGCAATTCAACGGGGAAATGCGGCCAGCCTGATGGGCACACTGCCTGCTGGCGGCGAGTTAGAGCGTGCTTTTTATTTGTAGGGTTTTTTTTAATGTATACTTTTAGACGAAGCCTGTTGCAGTTTTTACCGTCGTATGGTATTGTGACGAAGCCTGTAGCTGATCATGAGTTTGTGCTCACCTGACTAAGTTTGCGTTGCGGGTATAAAATTATGATCACTGAATAAATAATTAGTCTTTCTGAAGAAGCCTGATAAATTATTTTAAACGACATCCAGATTACAAAAAAGCGAATTGATAATATGATGTCGTTTGTAATAAATTATTAATATATTAAAATGAGTTTTTACGGGTGGGTGATATTACCCCTTAGGTCTAATATAAACTGAGTTTAAGATAAGTACAGTAACTTCGCTCAACAAACTCCATCAAACTGCTCTTAGTGTTCCGTACAAAATGTTGTTAGTTTCAGCCATTACTTCGGTTCGGTATTGTAAATCAGTAACCTTCAAACGTTTTTCTCAGAGACCGTTTGATGTAGATAACTTCGAACTCGTACACACGTGGGACCGCATTTTGCGGACATGTCAGTCTCTCTCAGTTTACAAATAAGCTGTAAAGCCACCTGCAGGATCATATGAACACCTGCTGCTGCGTAGATTAAGATAATGTATAATCTGCCTACCTACTGAGTTACCGAATGTAGTGAATCACTTGAGATAGACGGCACGTGCGATAACATAACGTTAATAATAGCCACACACACAACACGAAAACACAGCGCCGTGTCCGGGGTCCGCTTCTAGCGAAGTGAGCAGGCCTTGTTCTAATATCAATGACATTATATAACTGTACATAGATAGGTTATACTCACACATAAGGAGCACAAAAAATTGTTCCATATTTATTTATATAAGTACCTACGAAGAAATCTGTTCTGTTTGATTCATTTTCGCATTCCATTCATCTTTGTCATATACTCGTTGTTATACCTAAGCTTTCTCTTTCTCTTTCGGTGTGAGGAAGCTCGTTAGCACGTGCACATTTCTCGCTTGCCTCGGCGATACTAAAGGCAGCTTGTTATTTTTAATTGTACATTTTAAATTTAAGTTTAGTGAAAATCATTTTAGTCCTCGTTTGACATGACTACTGGACTAATAGCGGTTGTAAAACTTTAGTGTAAATTTACCATATTATTGTTATATATTATCTCCAGCATGCTGTGTTCATAGCAAGTAGGGCCTACACTTCCCCTAATTACTTTTAGTTATTATTTTAAGCTATTTGTGTAACATGGGGTTCCCCGTTTTTTTATACCTGGACTCCGGTAGCTCTGTAGTGCCTCCGTTTAGATTTAAATGCAAAATGATCAGTAAGCTTAAGATGCGAGAAAAAAAATGCTTAATAGATTGTACTTCTACACATAATAACGGAGAAAAAACATGAACCTCTAACCTCTAGGTACTCGTGATAACTAACGACATCGACACTGTGCAGGCCACTAGCTAGACGAGCCAATTAACTTACTCACGGCTTATTTATAGCTTTATCGCCGAGGCTCAATTACCGGCGGGTTAGGTAAGCCGCTATCTGGGCTATCTGGCACGCCTCCGCCACGTTGCTCCTCGGTAGTACATCTCTGCGATATTATTTAGTGTACCTGCTTTAAGTCCAGGCATTAGAGCTGAAATCCGTAGGCGACTACTTATAGTTTTACTGTAAGTATTAAATACTAGCCTACTAGGCCGGGCAACGAATGTACAAAAAAGTTATAGAGGAAAATGCTTGGAGCACAATTTTTGCCTTCGTAACTTTATTTGGACTAGTTAGGAGGTGAACATATCAAACGTCCCTGGCTGTAGCCCTTGAGGCGGGGGGAGAGCGGGGTTTGAAGGTCCCATTTCTCGATTTTTCGATCATATATCGGAAACTAAGCGTCTTAGCGACATGGCCATTTTACAAAATGAAAGTTGATTAAATTTGTTACAAGTTTTATTTAGTCAAGTTTTTGAGATATCCGCTCTTGACGAGTATGTTTCTGAGCGCGGCCGGGGGCGGTTGTATTCCGGGAGCCCTTTTCAATAGCACCCGCAAGTGCATCTTGCCACCAGATGTTCACCGGACCGTGATAGTTACAGCGAATCTAGAAATGCAATTTACTTTTCTCTAGAATATCTTGTTATCTTGAAAAACGACGGTTCGTTGTATATGAGTTTTCAAATGTCTAAAATCAGTGCGCAGGCGGTGCCAAACCAACAAACGCATTCTTTGCTGCCAAACTGAAATAAAATACGAGTAGTAGTAAGGACGAAATAAATGAGTAAACTATGTACTTTAACTGCAAGTAAGTGCATCGTGTTTCGTTGTCTGAAATGTTGGTTTGGCACCGACTCCAAAAACTATGTAATTATTCTTATCATTAGGTATTAATTACCTTTTGGCAGAAATTTGCTTTACCAACGGGATAGAGACTGGACAAGGATAGGGTTGTGGATATAAAAATTATATTGTGCTTATTTTTTGGAGGCGGGTCTCTTAAAAAAAGAACTCAAATTAAGTGATTTTGGATCTGTTTTTTTTTTATTCATATTTTATTGTTTTTTTTTTCAGTGTATACATGTCGACTAGTGCATGTGCATCATATTGGACAAAACGTGCGGCTACCGGTCTAAACAATCAAGCAAGCAATAATCTATTATGGCTCAATAATGTTTGGGGATCTATCCCCTCAGTACGAATGACGCGTATGCTGCGTCATGTATCAATGGAGCTATTTTGCTAAACGTCGGGAAAACAATGTACGGGCTACGCCGTAGCACTCGTAGCACACCTGCGCACAGAAATAACGTTCCCGAGAAAAAAACACTACCCAACATTACTATCTCGTAGCACTTCGGGAAAATGTAGGCTACGTCCACCCGGCGCAATTTTTCTCGTATATCGTATATACGAGATTTTACCAAATGCATGACAACAAAATATGTATGGGAACGTGAAAATCATTCACAAGGTGTCTATGATGCGTGACATATTGTTTACCGTGTACCGTAGGGTCTTGCCATTAGAGTATTTTTAAGTATGAACCATTATAGACTTATAGTTTTTATGGTGTTTTTTTTAAGGAAATTATAAAACAATTTCCCTGTTAATGAGATAATTAAATGAGATCTCATTGATCAGATTCTAGAACCTTTTTTACCTAGAGCGTTTCAAGTATCTCTCTTCTATCAGATGTTCTCAGACTCATATTCTTGCTCCTCCCTTATCTACTTCAAAATTTTATAATAGCTCTTTTACCTTCCGGGCTGTTCGGTTATGGAATGCTCTGCCAGTAGAATTAAGATTAGCTAAATCTCTCCCCATTTTCAAAAATCAGCTGAAACTATACTTTCTATCTCTACCTTAAGTTGCCATTTATATATTGTATATGTGTAAGTATAAATATATATATATATATATATATATATATATATATATTGTATTATATTATATTGTATATTTATTAGTATATTAGGTATTGTTTTAATACTTATATAAGTAGTATGTGTGTTTGTATTTAATAGTCTCCATATTTAGCTCCTTGCACTACCTGTTGACTTTTGTATGAGTTCGAAATTTCCTGCTACCTAAAGGTTGTCTGGAAGAGATCGCTTTTTAGCGATAAGACCGCCTGTTGTTACCTGGTTCTATTTTCCTTTAAAATTCATTTGTAGTTTTACATGTATGTAAAATGTATAATTGTTGGTGCAATAAAGAATATTTACTTACTTACTTACTTACCTAAAAATTAGCTGGCCACTTCACGTTGATAAATCAAATGGCACGTTGATGATGACATTGTAGACAAACAATCGTTGACATGACAGAAAGTGTTAAACATCTTGTCAGTTTAATGCAAATGATGATTATTGTTAGAGTCCGGTGTTGCTGTGGCCCAGACGTTCATTGGGGAAGTGGGCAGACGTTTCAGAGAGAGTGGTCATGACCCTTGCTCCGGGTCGTTCTTTATGCAAAGGTTGTCCATCGCGGTTCAACGTGGCAACGCGGCGAGCGTGGTGGGCTCCTTTGCATCTGGAGGGACTCGGGGCGAATTTCGTCAATAAGTTTTTGTGTAATTAAGAATACTGCGATCGTTTTATTGTAATGTGAAGATTTTGTAATGCGATTTTAATTTTATGTTTAGGTATTGATTCCGATGTATTCTTTATATTTTTTCTGGTTTTTGACATGTTGTTTAATTTTATGGTATTTTATGTCTTTAAAATTTTTAGATGTGGACTTGTATTTTAATTCTATTTTTTTTATTGTTAGATAGAATTGTGATATTTTGTTCGGTATTTCATTTGAAAACAAAAAAATATGAATAGCTAGTTTTTTTAATTTTTATTTGAAGTTATTGTTTTAATGTAAAGTACCATCTCTTAATATATCGGTAGCTAATTTGTTAGCACCTTATATACGGGATACGTGAAAAAACCGAATGGAGCTCGCGCCGTGTGAACGGTCGTCTCATATAGGGTAAAACCGTATGCGAGAAAATATCGAATCGAATAGTCGTCACATGTATAAGTAAAAGTACCTAATAGTATAAAAAATATAACACTAAATTTAAAAATCGACTGTTTGTAGTGTATGATTTTCTCTCTCTCTCTCCCTCGAGACGGCGACTCAGTGGGTGGTTCGACTGGCTCGGCTGATGATTGTTCCAAATATTTTTGTAACGGTGCCCAACGTAGTGAGGGCACTCAACCGATACCGATAACACCTTATCATAAGTTACTCGTACGACCTCGCGTCACAAGATATTTTAAGCAATGTACCTACTACAATCCAAAAATATGTATTACATTAGGTATGTAGGTAGGTACCTACCTACGGGGCCCACCAACACTAACGCTTCAGTTAATTGAACAAATAAACGAGAGTTAATAGTACGGATGTAGACCGCCTATAACTCTCCCTCAATTGCTCAAAGATTAACTGGAAGAGATCCCTTAAAGGGATAAGTTCGATTGTTATATTTTTTTCCAATTTCGATTGAATTTTTGTACAATAAAGTGTTTTACTACAACTACTAAACGACAGAACAGTCCCAATCTACAAAATACGCAAGTACCTACCTACGGCATGATGTATCAACATTTGTGCACTTGAGTGAACGTTACTTACACGATAAGGCTTAAGAATTGTTATTTGGCATATTTCATTCACTGTAGCTATAGTGCATTCATATACATACCTAT
This sequence comes from Cydia pomonella, assembly GCF_033807575.1. Taxonomy (NCBI): domain Eukaryota; kingdom Metazoa; phylum Arthropoda; class Insecta; order Lepidoptera; family Tortricidae; genus Cydia; species Cydia pomonella. The sequence continues at coordinate 45,732 of NC_084705.1, forward strand.
TACCTATAACCTATGTAACCTATTAGGTAAACAGTACATCGGTCTTTGGGTATTTATCTTTGTAGGTAAACTCCAACGGTATACCAATTGAAAGCCTTTGGTTATTCTGAAGCATTTACTGCAGTATACCTGAATCAAAATGAGATTTAATAATAGTACATTACTATAGAGGCCGGGAAACGTAGGGTTGCAGGCCAAGTAGATATAGACGGATAGAGATATGCGGCCGGCAACCCCGTTTCTCGCCGAGATATGTATAGTGCTTTTCTCAAACTTGCAATTAAAACAAAAAATGTAGTTAATTTGTTTTGTGGCGACCTACTCGGCTCGCCACTCTACCAGCGGTTCCCTGCGCGCGTAAGTCCGTGCGCCTGCGCGATGCGCCGTCGCCGTTGTTTAGCAACGAATATGCACAACAACGGTGATTTGTTGTGCATATTCGTTGCTAAGCAACGGTAGCGTACCTATATTTGTTGATGGTTGAATGCCAAGATGTTGTGTCACAATTTGACGTTAAAAAACAAAAGAAGGTTGCCTTACAGGCCTAGGTGTGTAAGGCTGTATGAAATTCCTTTTCATATCATCTTCACTCATCGCACCTGATATGTAGTATTTCCGGACCTAATTTGACGTAAGTCATGTCATCATTTCATAGCAAGTTTGAGAAAATAAATATTACCTACACTTAAACAGCTAAACCGATTTATACTTATTCGATTTGGTATAGAGATTAGGAAAAGACAAATATAATTTTTAGTTTTTGTTACAGAAATTATCATTCTACTAGGGAATGCAAATCGGTTATAACCGTAACCGAAATATTATTATTATTCTCTTTATTTTTCTTTCATCTTAGGTTAGGATTTTATAATATGGATATAAAAGTAAAATACAAAAAGTGACGCAAACAAAACTACATCCACGCGTTAAAAATATCTAGAAATAACGATGATAATATTTATCTGGTATGGAAAATAACATGAATTGTTATGCTTAACGGCGATATTAGCGTTACGTTACGGGTGACGGGTCATCATGACAATAATGATTATTACCGAGTAATGATAAACAAGACGACAATGCAGTGGCGGCGCAGCGCTCGCGCCACCCGCTGACGCACGCCCGCAGGACACCCACCCGCGTACGTCCGCCGCTTGCAGTAAACACTGGATGCGTGCGTCGCCTTGCCTTTACGTTCTGTTGCTACAAGTATGCGCCACCTAAACTTTACTATACTTAGTTTTGATTTGTCGAGGTTCGCGCACTGCGCAAGTACGAGTTTACAAGAATATACAATTATCCATTCATTTAAATCCTTTATTCATGATTTTACATCAACACGAAATAAACACTCAAACTTACATAAACATGAAATATACACGACACGACTTACAAGAAAACTTGTGACGTTATTTACATACAATCTTCACTCACAATGTGTTACGTATCTCCGATGTCGCCTTACGACCGCAAGCTCTGAATGTACCGGAACTTTGACAAATTCCTTACATTGGAGATTCAGTGTGAAAAATTGAAAATAAAAATGAAAAAAAAAATGAATGAAAGAATAGGTGGCCACGAACCCTCGATAAGAATGAACAGAAAAAAGTTTACAATAAATCCATATCAAAACCTATTGCGATATCAGTATAATTGTATTATTATTCTCCTATTGCTCAAAACACATAACTAAATTTAACACCGTTATCAATATTATCGACGAAAACACTGAACTACCACAACATGCATCGAAGGCCGATATTGAGTAATAATAACAATGATATATATGATGTGTTATATTGCGTGGGTCCGGTTCGTGGGCGGTCACCGGCGCGGGACGGCGGCCAGCAGCGGGTCCAGCTTCTTCATGAGGCGGCAGGCGGCGCGCGCCTCCACGTCCGCCAGGAAGAACGCCTCGAAGCCCGGCAGCGGCCGCAGCAACGCGTACAGACGCTCCGCGTACTTTCTGGCACAAGCGGACATCTATGATTACGACTATGTTTACGGTGCTCTGGCCAAAACTAAAAAAACTATGTTACGATTACATTTAACATAACGCGTAACAAAATAAAATGCTGGGTCAGTCTGGATGCATCTAGCTCGAGAAAAACGCACATAATAAATGCCGCACCGTATTAAGACGGCAGATTCGTGCTCGGTCGTGCACGGTGCCTACTCTGAGGTAACTGGAACAACAACTTACACAGTGTACGAGTCAGATTATAGTTAATTATTATTGGCAGTGTAGATAAAGGAGCGCCCTGACCTGGCGTCCAGGCTGCGGTCGTCCAGCAGCGCCGCCAGCGAGCGCAGCAGCAGGCGGCGCGCGTGGGCGGCGGAGCGCGGCCGCGCGCGCAGCAGCCCGCGCCCGCCCGCCGCCAGCGCCGCCGCCACCACCAGCAGCCGCGCCGCCGCGCACCGCACCAGCCCGCTCTTGTGACTGACGACAACCAAATACATCCATACATTTGTGTTGAAGGCATCATTTATGTTAACGACGCGTTCTGACTCCGTCCGAATGCTAAATCGGGTTGAAGATATAACTCTCACTCGGCACCGTAGAGACAGAGCGAGGTGACGGCGGGCGCGGTGGCGGCGGCGGCCACCACCTGGTCGAGCGCGAGGTTGGCGGCGCGGCGCAGCGCCGACGCCATGCTGCCCGTCTTGCCCAGCAGCGCCGCCAACGCCTCGTCGAAGTCCTGCGCACAACATTCGAACAGATGTAAGGTATACCCGGGTGGGACCGGACTATTTTTCGGCGAGTTAGAAGGACGTCACAAAAATTGACCTCCTAATGTTTAATGCAAATGATAAATAAAACTATTTTTATATATAAACACCGCCTTCAAAAAAAACCTAGGGACTCAAAAGCAAAAAATAATTGGTGCCAAGTCAAATAGGTACCGCGCTACACCCGTCGTCTGCCCGCACGTGTCTTCCCGTTTCGGCTCCCTCGGCACGAGCCTCCCGTTCACCTCCCGCACGCGCGGGGCTTGGCGTGGCACCCACTTTAAACACATCAGGAAATCGTATTTACATACCAATTATTTTTTGCTTTTTAGTCCTTGACTGTGTTTCGAAGGTGTTCTTTTTTTTAATAAAAAAAAAATCAAACGGGCATAGCTGTGGTCGATATACAACAAATTGTGTGTAAATATTTTCAATTCTATAATGTCCAGAGAGGAAAATGACTACGTTTATATGAAAAGGTAATTTCGCGCGGGTTTGCATTTAAGAGTTATCTACACTCAAAGTTGAATTACATATTTTTCCAGACACCAAACCGAAAAACCTTCTTGGACGTATATGATCAGACTAATAGCTAATTACAAATCGGAAGCAAGGAAAATAAGTTGCATAGGTTAAAAAGTCCAGTTTTTAGGGTTCCGTACCAAAAAGGTACAAAAGGAACCCTTATGGTGCGACTCTGTCCGTCCGTCCGTCTGTCACATTGCTAAATATCTCGAGAAGTACTTAAGCTATCGATTTGAAATTTGGAATAGTAATGAATAACGCTAACCCAAACATATTGGCAGTGTAATTTTTTTATTTTATTTGTATTAATTATGGAAAATTCCCAATATAAAGAGGGGGCAAAATTTCAAAGTCTAGTTACTAGGTCAAGTGGGGTATCATTTGAAAGCGCTCAAATTGAACATTACAAAACAATTTTTTTTTCATAGTAAAAAAAATTTACTTATGAAAGAAAATGTGAAAAAAATACCATTACCCCCCCCCCCCCCCCCCCCTTAAGTTTAATTTTAACATAATAATAACATGATCATAATGATTACAGGAAAAATAAAATCAGACCTCTATCTTGATAATTTTTCTTTTTATTTTACAAAAGTAATTTTGTAATTTAATTTGCAATTTAATCCCGTTTGCGAGTGTTTACTCGTATTATAGTTGAAATTCCTATGAGATTCCACTAAAGGCACCATCTTTCAAATAAAATAAAAATTATTGAAATCGGTTCACATGATAAAGAATTATCCCTGGAAAACCAACAACATACAGATCGCACAAATTAGTTAGCCAATTCGTCCATAGATGGCGCTGTACACAATTATACTTCTGGTCAAGTCTTTCTTGAGAAAATTTAAAGTTTGTAGGGAACCCTCGATGCGCGAGGTAAACGAACTCGCACTTGACTCTCTACTACGACTACAATACGGTCACTACAATGTGGCGAGGGCGGGGTGAAATGACGTCACACATTGTATTGCTACATAGTGATGTAGATCATACGATCTTATCCATCTGATCTTCCTCCATCTGATCTTATCAGGGTATATTTATCGCTCTTTATTAATTGTCTTTAGCGTGTGTTGCTGACGGTAGATAGCTCACCGGCCTCTTGGTGTAGCCGGTGTGGCTGAGCAGCGCGGCCAGCGCGGCGCACGCGGCGCGCGCCACGCGCGTGCGCGGGGACTCCACTTGTGCCGCCACCTGCGTTTGGTTGGGATAACTATTATTACATTGGCGTACTTAGGACGCATGGTGCGCCGCCAAGCGCCGCTTATAATTACGCCAACTGAAATAGTTGCACGCCACCGCGTTTGAAGATTCAAGTGTGTATGCGGCCTTATGCATTAAGTGTGTTTGTGGGCATTAATTTAAAAGGTGGAGAGGAAGCGTGACCTGATTGTATTCATTGATTTTAATTTGGTAGCAACAGAATAAGACTAATTGGTATGGGTTATTAAATGTTTATAGAGTAGTCCACCAGTCGCAGCAGGTCGGCGAGGCGGTGCTCGGGCACGGCGGGCCAGAAGCCGCGGAACAGCCGCGGGATGTCCTCCAGCACTTCCACGGCCGCCGCCCTGCGGACATCACGCGAACATCATATACCTACACATGCTCATTTATATTAGGCCACTTCTTGTTTTCTATTGAATACAATTTGAGCCTATATTAGACCACGGGCCAGGAGCATACGAGGGCCTTCTGAAAAGTTCTAAGCCTAAGGTATTTCGAGGTTATATATGCGTTTATGATACTGGCCACTAGAAAGGCCATTTAAAAACAAATTATTTAAAAAAACATGTCACATTTGTATTATTCTGTTTCGAGATATTCAACAGAAAAGTATCCTCGTCATGTGTGAATTACTAACGAATATTACGAAAATTGAGCACCGTGTTGTAATTAAGTTCCTAACAAAAAGTGACAAATCACCGCAGTGTATTTTTGAGAAAATGTCTATTATTTACGAGTACGGTGCTTCTGGGCCTTCTTATGCCACGGTCAAAAAGTGGAGTCGCTTATTTAAACTAGGACGGGACTCGATCGAAGACGACCCCCGCTCAGGGCGGCCAATATCGGTAGTGGCCGGAGAAAACGTAGCAAAAGTCAAAAAGCTGGTATTAAAAGATAGAAGAATTAAAGTTTGTCAAATAGCTGAGGTCTTAGGTAAGAAGAAAAGAGTCGGTGAAATTTTACATGAACATTTGTACATGAGTAAAGTCAGTGCTCGTTGGGTATGCTTTTTCATTATGACTATCTAACACCCAGTAAACAAATTTACATGGAAACAAAACTTATGAATATTAAACAACTATATATCAACAGTACATGTATACTAATAAAAAAAAATCTAAGCGGTATGATTCATAGTCAAATCACATTTATTAAAAAACACCAGATATCCAAACGCAATAGCCGAAGAAACGATCACATTGTTTTGCCACAAATAAAAAGCGCTCAGGGAAAACGAATAGTAACTTTTGCAGGACTACAATTATATAATAAATTACCTGATACTATAAAAAATGCGCGCTCTTTTAAAATATTTAAAAATAAATTAAATCACTATATCCTAAATGGCGAAAGCCTACCGAGTTTCGCCATTCTCTGCCTACTGACCTGATTAACTGACCTACTGTTTTACTGTTTCACTATGTACACCTTGTTTGTGAAACTTGCCCGTTGAAATTCTACGTCTACCTCATTTTTCATTTTTAATGTATAATTTCTGGATCTCTCGAACTTATATTTTTTTCATTATGATAATTACTTTAATTACAAACCATGTAATTTTAGTGATACTGCATGCTTTAGTACTTAGAAATAAATCAGTAATATTATTGTTTACGTTTATCGTATTATATTAATGCATGTTTGTTGAACCAAACATTTATAAAACTTAAATACTTTATCTACGCAATGTATAAATAATAATTACGAATTTTATGTACCTTATCATCAAATTTTATAGAAAAATGTTTCTCATATAAGTGAAATGTAAATTTCTTTTTGAGATAATAAAAATATTTTTTAACCCGAAATGCTGCCGGCCTTCGATAAAGAACGTCCGTGGTTGAAACTTTAAGGGCGTTTTTAGAATTGTGCGAAGATCATTTAGATGAAGTTTGTTCCCGAATAGTAACTGTTGACGAAACATGGATCAGACAGTATGATCCGGTGTGTAAGTATGAATCGATGCAGCGGATTGAAAAGGACGAAAGGCCGCAGAAGAAATTGAAAGTGCAAAAGTTGGCCTAGCTACGGTGTTTTGGGACTGTGATGGCATTCTTTTAATCAAATATTTAGAAAAAGGCTCTACAGTAAACGGAACTAATTATGCGAATCTAATAAGACAGGTGCGACAAGCCATAGTTGAGAAAAGGTGGGGTAAACTAAGGAAAGGCATTTTGTTTTTGCAAGACAACGCACCCGTTCACACCGCTAATGTTGCGAAACGTGCCCCGAAGGAAGTTGGTTTTGACGAAATTGATCACCCACCCTACAGCCCAGATCTAGCCCCAAGCGATTATTTTATATTCAATAATTTAAAGAAAGAGTTGAGGGGAAAGCGATTTAGAAGTGACGAAGAGATGAATGCGGCTGTACAGGAGCATTTTGAAGGGCAAGATAAAGAATATTTTTTTAAAGGGCTAAGGGCACTGTATAAAAAATGTAAAAATGCATTGAGTTAGAAGGAAGGATTATATTGAAAAATAAACATAAGTTCATTTTTGTAAATAGTTTTTTTTTTTTCTATCTTAGGGTTAGAACTTTTCAGACGCCCCTCGTATATCGTCAATGATCGCCTCCCGGCTGATACATCGACATATAATAGTTTAGATGCTATAATGAATTTAGTTTAGTCAGCCGGTTGTAATGTGATCACATTTTTTTGAATATTGTGTTACGCTTCGTGCTGCACACGGTCACGGAGTTGACGGAAGACCAGCGCTAGCCCAGCCAGGCTAGCGCCATGATGTGTCGGGCCCATTTCGTTATGTTTTGGTACCTGTTGTTTTCTTCTTTTATTTTACCAAGAATAAACGCTCTCTACTTATTGTAACTAAAAAAAAATCAGTCATCGCCTCCCAATTAACATTTTTTTAGATGATAGTTTAGATGCTTATTTTTACATCACCCGTGAGGCGGATAAATCTGTTCCTGACTTGCGGTCTACTAATCCATGCAGGACTGACTGAAGTAGGTAAGTATACTATAACATATCTAAGATTATCAAAGGATGAGTGGTGAAAGCCGTTGATAAAGGAATGTGTTGTAAGTACTTACCACTTAGCGCCGCACCTGTCGCTGCTCTCGTACCGGCTCACGTGCTGCTCGAATGTCATCCGCGTGGAACTGCTAAACAAACTCATCATTTGATTTTAAATCGAGTATGATAATTAAGTATGTAATAGTATATTAATTGTATACATATAGTGTTTTTTTTAAAGCTCTTTAACTTCATGGGTGCATTCCTGAGCTTAAATTAAGCATCTTTTTCAAAATTCTCAAAGAAACCGGTAAGAGTAGGTATTCTAATTTACTCCATTTTGGAGATAATTAATTATTTATTTTTACCTGATAAGGCCCCTATAAGCGTGTACACTTGCTTTAGGGCCAGTTCACACATTGATTAGTGTTTACTTGTATTTACTACTAAACGCAACTACTATCTCGGACGATCGATATTCGACATATCATTGATATGTCATAGTTTTCAATAGGTTGGTGTATTTAAATATAATGGCCGTGTTACAACAACGCTAGTAATTAATGAAATCACAGATATTTAAGCATATGGGCGGATGAGGGGTCAAGTTCAAGATTTATTTATTTATTTAATGCAATTATAGCTACACGGCATTACAACATAAAAATACCAATACGCAATATTCGTCCCCTACGCCATTCAACATATTTTTCTAGTACAAATTACCTTAGAAAAATATATTTAGCAATGGCCGTATTTTATTTCTGCCGAAAACATTTTAGGAATCCTTTCTGAGAGCGATTACTTTGTAACTTAAGAGGGGACTATACCACGTGACCGTCCCTACACTTGAAATTTACACACTAGGTTGCATTTATAAAGTGTGCAAGAGCTAAGAAGCGATTTTGAGAAATTCAACCCCTAAGGTGGTGAAAAGGGGTTGAAAGATTGTATGGAGAACAAATATTTTTTTGAGTGCGGGATTTGAAACTTTGTAAGTAGGTATATTATAGAATAGAATTTGTTTTATTCATAAACACACAAACACATACATAAAAGAGAACATAGTGAAAGTAAAGTGTCACGAAATGGCCTCATCTCAGCATGTTGCTGGCGACTTCCAGCGCTGATCTTCCGATGAAACCATCGAGTGCGAAATAATTACGGAAGGTAACAGACATTATATGCATATTATAAAAAACCTATACCTAAGAGTTAAGATGAATAAAGAAAATACTAACGCTTATTATATGCATAATGCACATACAATTATTTTCCGAAAATATTTATTTACGCGATAAAATGTTATTAAAATTTACTGAATTTAATATAGCCAGTAACTTATTCTACAACATAAGTTGTGGAATCCCGGGGTATATCCATATTAGTATAATGTTTGAGGTCATTCACCCCGTGTTGCACCGGGAAATCCGATCATTGGTGAATCCGATCAATAATAGAGTGTTGACTACAGGCAACTTGTTTCCAATCTGCAGGTTTCCTGGTTAAGCTGGTGATTGTGCAAGTACTGTTTAAGCTTTGTCTTAAAACTATGAATACTTTGCAGGTTTTTCACTGGCGGCGGCACATTGTTCCAAGAGCGTGACGCAGAATACTTAAAACTCCCTCGGAAAGCGGCTGAGGCATGACGCGGCGTCAACAGATGAATTCCACAATCACGGCGCTCGCGGAGCTTAATGCAAGATAGCTTCTTGAAAAGATATGCAGGAGTTTTATAGTTCAGTACGCCAAAGAGCAAACAAGCTAAGTGAAGTTTACGGCGGTGTTGCATTATAAATACAAAAGAAAAGTTATTTCAGCGTTTTTAAAAATTCATCCCCTAAAGGGGTTAAAAAGTGGTTGAAAGTTTGAATCCATTACAAATGCTTTAAAACTTCATAGAAAAACATAATGAAAGATTAAAAAAGGTTATTTTAACATTCTTGATAATTCAAACCCTAAGGGGTTTAAAAAGGCGATAGAAGTTTATGTGTTACGAGTTTTCTTTTAAGCTAGGAACTTGAAACTTGGTAAACGGGCATTACCTCTTTATTCAAATAAACGAACACTGATACATATCACCTTTTTTGAACATTCATTCCCTAAGTTAGTGAAAAAGTTTTTGGCAAATATTTCATTTTTGGTACAAGCTTTTATCGCTGACTGTACTTTTCTTTCCACAGGCAACTAATACTCATCGAGCCAATCCTAAAAACCCCAAACACAATTAGGTTGCGTTGTTTTATCACAGAGTTCCTATGTCCACCTCTTGTCTCCATCATCAGATCAGCTTGATGGTACCATAATATTGCATTGTCACCCGACTTACATATGTAAGCAAATTTTCAGCTCAATCGGAAACCGGGAAGTGGATCAAATTTAACTTGCAAGATTTGATTACAAACAGACAACGGTCAGGTGAAAGTAAATAAAAGCTTGTAAAAAGGGTTGTTTGCATCGGGAACGAAGTTTTTTGTAAATAGTGATCTTGTAATGTCGTAAAAAGACACAATAATAGGAAACAAGTATTAATCCCCTAAATTGGCGAAAAAAAAGTTTGCATTCGATTGGAATAGTGGACTTAAAAATCTCCTTAAGGGATTGATACTTCGTAGGTTGTGTCAAACAAATCTCATGCATTGTATAATTAATTAATTATTAACAAGTGATTAACCGTCCCTACTGCTACCTTTTGCTGCATAATGTTCTGTGCTCATGTATATAACCACCAACATACAAATCCAAGCGTACCGTACGAAGTCGCGGGCAACAGCTAGTATAATTATAAAAAAAAAAACTATCATACATTTGTTATATTGCTATTTGACATAATATTATATGTTATAATGTTATTTTTATTATACGTTTATTTGTTATATTATGATTTCATCTAAACTGTCATTGATATAATGCCTATGGTAATATAATTTTTAAGCAGTATATAGACATATTTTATAATGACTGGTGTTATATTATATATTTGTATAACGTAACACTTTATACAATTATATCAAGTATAAATACATATATTGTATAACATCTTTTGTCATATTTAATTTAATGATTACGTAAAGTTTTACATAATTTTTATATCAAGTAGTACGCAGGCCATATAATTAAGTACAGATTGTCATCCCACCTAACCTAACCTATTTTTTCCAGGTTTTTGATTATGCGGAGGCCGCAGTTCAAACCTTACCTACACCGCTTTTTAGGTATTTTATTCTACGGGGGTCGAAGTTATAACCTAAGCTAACCCTCCTTTTGCTAGGTAGTTCCGTCAAAATTCTTTTCGTTGTCTTGTTTCTGACCACTCTGTCATGCTTGTACATATTAAATAAATGTCTTCTATCAAATAAATAATAAAGTGAGTGCTATTGTATGTCTTTCTAGCTATAGGTTATATTTTACATGAAAATGTATAAATACGAAATTTCATCTCATCCAAAAAGCTAAACTTCGTCACATTTTTTTGGGGACATCAAAAAGACAACGAAAAGAATTAAGACCCAGTTATTCGTTTGTGCGGAGTCGCAATTCCAACCTAACCTAACCCATTTATGTCATGCACTCATTATGCCACACAAATAATTATGTGATGTTACTTGTTAGAACAAATAATATGCTTTAGAGTATGTAATATTTATAGCAAAGTATATTAGACGAAATGTAAATATACCTTATGACCATTTTACCAATAATAACATTATTTATGTCGTTAATTAGGTATTATGGTAGTATGCCATTTATTACGTTATTCAAAATAACGATATATCAAACTATAATATATGAAAAGTTATTATAAAAAATGTAGTGCACCCTTTCCACTCTCCAAGATTTTTTAGTATGTTATTGACACAATGAAAAACTAGCTTTATAGATTATACTTTTTCAAAACTTTAAAAAAAACGAAACCTATAAACCTGTAATATATTATGCTGAAGCGATCGTCATCTAAATCAGTTATTTGTTAAGATTTAATTGAATTTCATAGAAAAATTACCGTTATTTACTTTATATAATAACCTTAAATACACTGCAGATAACCAATACTAAGAAATATCTTAAGTTTAAAAAAAGTATTTCTAGTAGTAGCAAGTACGGGTCAAGGTACAACATATTTTCAGTGTGTTTACAAATTAAATAAATAAATCAAAAATACAAAAAATAAATTAAGTATGTCATACACTTTCCTTAAATGTACCTTAAAGGTACTTAGCCATACACCGAAGTTAACGGAGTTTAAAAAAAAAACACTGTATATAATATTTTTATTTGTGTGTTGAAAATTATGTAGTTTATTATGTTTATTATCAAAATTAAATCCTCTTACTTTTCTTCTTGGACCAATCCTACATCTCTGTTTAGCCATATGGTTGACTGCTAGAGAATGCCTTTAGGCATTAAGTCCGCCATTTGTATTTCTTTTTGTATTTTGTGTAATAAAGATAAGATAAATATATCATAAATTTGGTGATATGAGCTTGGAAACATCACATATGGTCAAATAATGAACAGGGTCTAGCCAAGATGACAATCATTATTCGCTACGACAAAGAAACGTTTTGTGTCTCTATATCTCTCTTGCATATCAGCGCGATAGAGACAGATAGCGTTTCGCTGTCGTAGCGCAACCGATTATCATCTTGGCCAGGCCCCCAAGTATTCCTTTGTATTTAACAGTTATAATGTGATACGAGTATGATCTTACTCGGTGATGAATTATGATAGGTACCCAAGCGGTTTCCGCACGCCGCCGCCGCTTCACCCCCTCGCAGCAACAGCTTTGGTCGTGAAGGCAGCCTTACGCCTCGAGCACGAAATGCACGCTCGACGCTGACGTCGACCACCGTACATGGGTAGCCCTAGGCTTAGTCTCACATATATGCAGAAGCCCATGGTTTTCTCACGTTAACACCATATGTATTTTAGCAATAAGTCAAGTAGAACTATACGAAATTAGTGACCAATTAACAATCAGGAAACTGTATGTTTTGAATACAACGCTCAGGCTACATAAAACCCTAGATTTTAACTTTACTATTGAAACTCGTCGACGTCAAAACAGTGTTGCCCCCTTATCAAGCTATAAATCTATGTTTGCCAAAAGGCAATATAAAGCGCAATCGGCATACATCTACAATAATATAAATAAGCTAATTCATATCCATCCATTACTGTTGTATAAGTGTAAGATAGAACTCACAAAATGGCTGAAACAACTAAGTTATGATGATACGGAGTCATTATTGTACCGCGTGAATTATTAACTATACGTAATATATAGGCTGAACACACACACACACACACACACACACACACACACAATATACGAATGTATATATATATGTGTGTGTGTATATATATATATATATATATATATATATGTATGTATATCTACATTCGTATATTCACTCATATTCACTCATATATTCATATATTAATTAGGCTAGAACATAAATCAAATAGCATATATATATATAATAAATATAGCTATAAATCTTTCATGTACTTATGGAATATTTCCCTACTACTAAGTAAAAAGACTGTATGTTATGGAGGAGCGGGGCATCCTGATACAGGTTCATTCACCTAAAAGGAAGCTCCAACCACTTATGTCAAATTGTAAACCTTTACTTTATAAGGAAAATAAATATTTTTCATTTTTCATTTTCATTTTCATTTTCAAGTCAATATCTTCATAATCATCAAGAGCTGGCACGGCAGACTGACCTGCAGGCTTGCCGCAGGCGCGCAATGACGTCGGCGCACAGCGCGTCGCAGCCGCGCGCCGCCACGTCGGCGCCCGCCGCGCCCGCGCCCGCGCCGGCCCAGCGAGAGTGAGCGCTGCCCGGCGACGAACTGCGACTGTCGGGGCTCGAGGTACTCCTGCGCAACGGTAGATACCATTAGCCACCATCTTATGAATGTATATTATTAAGAAATAAAGAATTTTGTATTGTATTTGTACTTGTAAATCAATATAGGTACCTACATGAATAAGCAATCGTTAATTATATTCGCCACTGTAAAAAAGCTGTTATAAAAAGAAAACAAAAATGTAATTCAAAAACGCAACCAAAAGCAAGTTTTACGAGAATTGGTGGAGCAGGCGCTTTTTGTCAGCTGATGGCATCTTGAGCTGCTGGATCTTGCCGCCGATGCTGATGGTGTCGGGAGAGCAGGCGCGCGGCGAGCGCGGTGCGGGGGTGGGCGCGCCGTCGCCGCGGCTCGCCGGCGCGCGCCCCACCAGCGACGGCAGGCGGTGCGGGTCGGCGGGAGCTACGAACCCTACAACAATGTTGTGTCATTCTCTGTGGCAAATAATTCGTTCTTATTGTAACGGCGTTGAACGATGGCTGTTCTTGCATAGAGTTTCCTACTGGACCATTAGGCATGACTGAAGACATTCCGTTGCCACTAAGTAGTGCTCTCTGTAAATAACTTATGCTAACCTATTTTTAACCCTTACCTCCCAATCTCGTCGTTTTTGTGAACCCTCATAACTTAAGTTTGGATTATAACAGATAAATAAAATTCCCGGAATATGATGTCAATGGTGGACTTATTAAACATAGAAAATTTCAATTGTATAGCTCTTACACAGAAAAAAAATAGTTCTCCAGCCAAGTAAAATACTCTTGTGTCAAGACATTTTGTGTTTCCTACGTAAGGAAACAATATAATTCTTGCGTCAAGATATAAAATATTTCAAAATTTATTATTTAAGCCAAAAAATTAAATTCTCTATCCGAGCTATAAAAAGTTTTTTTTTAAAAGCTCATTATTCTCACCAAGAGCGTTTACGTTTTGTTTTAAGTATTGTATTTTTTAAATTGAACCTAAGTGTCTTAGTGCAATACTTAAAGAACTTGTGCCAAGAAACTTTGTTTCTTGGGGTTAGAATTATATTTCTCCATAAAAACAATGAAAAAGCATTGGTACAAGAGTACGTTACTCAATGTGAAATATGATATTATTTATATCTAGAGCTGAAATCTCTTAGCGCCAAGTTTAGAATGTCTTGAATAAAGAATTAATTTTCTTAAACATACATGATTTTCGTCATTCGTTGAAATCTTTGTAGTTATAACTTTTCAATAATCCTCTTCATCTTCTTCTTCTTCCTCGCGGTGTCCCGGCATTTTGCCACGGCTCATGGGAGCCTGGGGTCCGCTTGGAAACTAATCCCTAGAATTGGCGTAGGCACTAGTTTTTGCGTGACCCAGAGGGTTAAACCTGGCCTTATTGGGATTAGCACGGTTAGCTCACGATGTTTTCCTTCATCGAAAAGCGACTGGTGAATATTCGTACATAAGTTCCGAAAAACTCATTGGTACGAGCCGGGGTTTGAACCCGCGACCTCCGGATTGCAAGTCATACGCTCTTACCGCTAGGCCACCAGCGCTTTTGTCCTCTTCGTCAAATATATTGATACTATTTTATGTAAAAGTCTCAAGGCACAATTTTGGTGCTTCTTCTTTGAAATAGCTTTGGCTCTTGACTGTAGGTTGAAAACATTAAACTAAGAATTTATCGCTCTTGTCTAAAAACTTTAAAGTCTCAAAGGAAAATTTTGGTGCTTCTTCTTTGGAATTGGGTAATATTTTTGGTTTGAGGAAGAGTTACTCAAGATAAAACCGTTTTTTAAGAGCGTGCTGTATCTCTTGTTAAGACGTTATTTCTTGCGGCGAATAATTAATATATTAACTCAAATCACTACCATTCGCTTTAAAAATGTGTAAAGATAAAACTAAATAATTTTTGTTCTCCTTTAAAAAATTATGTTGTTTTTAAATCAAGACATATTTATTGGAAGAAGCAATTTATTATTTTATTTAAGCAACCGTGCGCAAGAGAGTTTTGCGTTTTGAATGAAGATATCTTTTTTATCTGTGTATACTTTAGAATTTATCTATATATTAAAAAAAAACCTATTTCGTCATTCACTCACTCACTGATGATCATCAAATTTCTAGGGTACTTCCTGAAGTCCTATAAAGCTAAAAATTGGTATGTAAGCTAGTATTATCAAACAAAAAAGTATTATAAACACTTAAAATAGGGAATAAAAGTTTGTAAGTATGAGACTTCCGCAAATTTAAATTCTCTGTTCTCTGGGCTCTGGTGGAGGTCTGAAAATGTATATATATAAGGAAAATACGTATCTGTATCAGGATTTTTTGTAAATCACCCCCACCCTTTAAATCAGCAGATGGAAGCAGTTTACAAAAAGAAGTGAAATAGCACCAAATACATTTTCATGTCAAATTTTGCCTCGACGAAACCATAAGGCTCGCACTGTCAAAAAGTTATCAGATCTCATGTAGAGCCAAGCTTCTAACTCCACAAGCCTAACTTCACAAACTCTACACCTTGGTCACATGGGCGTAAGATGAAAAATGTATTGACTGTTCATTACTTTTTTGTTATACAATATTTCATGTAGTAACGAAACGGCCAAGCCCCATACTTTGAATAAGGTGTTGTACCTTAAGGTTTCGTCTTGGCGACATTTTATATTTATGAAAATGTTAATGGTGGGTCCATATGATTTAAAAATGTCCCAAATACTGTAAATTGAATATCATACCAATCCTGGTAGCAAGATTGGCGTGTTCCCCTGCTGCCAGGTCGCTGGTGGCGTCCGCGCGGGCGTGGTCGCGCGAGGCGCGCGCGGGCGGCGCGCGGGCGCCGGGGCTGTAGGGGCGCCGCCGCGGGCTGCCGCCGCGCTCAGCCCGGCCGATGGGAGGCAGTCTCCATTGCTCTTTACTCTCCCCCTCTGCGGACAGCTGGTTCCTCCTTAGCTCAGGCGTTGTGATACTATGTCTGTGTGGGCTTTCTTTCGGTTGTGTTCTTGTACTGTCTCGCCGTGATACCGAACTCTCCTTCATCGTTTCTTCGGACAAAGTGGACAGTGCGACGTACCGTGGAGTATCAAACTGAGGCCTATCAAACGAACGCAAATCGAAACTTTTTTCCAGGTTGGTGTACAGCTCCTCGACGTCTCGGTCCACAGATTTCGGGACGCTCCCGTCGCTGTTGTCGTCGTGCCGAGTGCGGTCGTCTTCGAGTGAATCAGTAAAGTCCGTATCGTATTTAGAAGTATTATTGTCACTGAGGTCGGATTTTTCAATTTCCTCTATGGATTTAGTTTCGGATTCGTCGTCAATTATCCTCAGTGTGCCGGAATCGTCGGAGCCGCCTCGCGAGTGACAGGGGCCGGCGAGCGAGAGCCGGGCGCCGGCGCGGCCGCTCACTCCCGAGGGAATTTCATTTCTTGTGAATCGCGTCTGCGATCCCGTTACTTCTATTCTGTATTCTATAGTTTTATTCTCGAAAATGGAAACGCGGGAGGTTTGTGTTTCTATGGCATTAATGTCTGTAAAACATTTTACGCAATTTGTCTGAGCTAGTTCGAGTATAGTCTTGCTCGTCTGAGTAAAGGTTTCCTGGGCGTGCAGTGAGTATTCTATAAGTAGTTGCGCGGTATCCGGGTCGCCGTTGATGGCTTCGCACTCGGGCAGCTCGTCGCTCGCGTCTGCGAACCCTTCCTCTTGAATGGTGTCCGCGGCATCAATGGTAAATTTCTGGCTCTGGCTAACGTTGGACGTGCTCTTGAGAGAGATGGCATCGTAAAGAAGAGCGGGACGGGCGCGGGTGGGTGAGGAAGAAGGGGAGGGGGAGGGGGAGGCTGAGTCGCTCCCACTGTCGGCCGCTAGCACGTATGTGCGCCGCGACTGCTTATCCGAGGACTGCGACTCCTTGCCTGAGGAGCGCGACTTCTTGTCCGATGATCGCGACTCCTTGTCCGAGGATTGAGACTCCTTGTCCGAAGACCGTGACTGCTTGCCCGAGGACTGCGACTCCTTGCCAGACGACCGCGATCCCTCCGTACACTCTAGAGAGTACGCATTCGTCGTCGCGATACTTTTCTCGGAATCTGTCTTATTCACGATGCAAATCAATTCACCCAAGCATTCATCCTCCTGAAATGTAAGGAAGGATATCTAGTCGTTCTCTCAATACACAAAGCTTCGCTGGGTACGGTTTACTACGATTGCTACGCCGTAGCACGTAGCAGTCATCGCTTCCTATGCCTAATATGTTTGTCGTCTAGGTACTATGCGAATCTCAACGAAAATTATTCAAGTATTTTATTATTGCACTCATGTTGTTATACATCATCAATACATAATGAGACGCATGATGCCGCAAACGAATATTATCAGGCAGTCGTCCTGCGACCAGGAATCTAACGACACGTTCGGAACGTCTAGGCAAATAAATAAATCGAAGTATAAGGTAAGCTAATAAAGACCCGTTTCATTAAAATAGGTAATGAAAGGTTTATAAGCTACAGGTTTTTTTACATTCCAGCGGGGACCTAAGGGGCCAACTTACCATGATCCAACGACTAAACGTGAATGAAGCTGGAGACCCTCGCGCGGCTCGTGCGACACATTGTGTTACTGGCGCGAGCGGCAGGCGCGGCCCAACATGCTCGCAGCCGTTTACTTATATTTATGTGCAATTTTGACGCGACATGACGACTTTAAAACGAGAAAATGTCTAGGCGTTTTTTTTTTTTGCTACATAGGAAATATATGTAAACTCTTTGTGCAATTTTACGAGGTATGTACAACGTACGATAAGGTATGTAGAGGTTTTCACTATTGTTGTCCTTGATAAGTTATCTGTTTTAACACGTTAACAGTCCCCATACTACATGTATGCATTTCCTGGTACATACGTCCAAACAAATTACTTTAATGACACGTCCGTGCTCTACATATGGGTCACTAAGAAAAAACAACCACGCACTCGAATTACAACAATAACTTTCTATATGCTGTTGTCTAACTAGACAAAAATATTATTATATATAAAAAAAATCCCCATATATTATCTCGCAGTATGAAGTTATACTAATCTAAGTGCGTACCTGGTCGTATCTTCGTGACCCATATGTGGTGCACGGACGTGTAGAGATAGTTCAGCGTGACCCATATATGGGGCACTGGACTGAGAACGTGTTAACATGATAGGTTATAGGTACAAATGAAACAATAAAATACATTAAAATATGTCAAAGTATTTATTCACGTGTAGTAAAATACCCGCCCTCGGCGCACGGCGGCGGCGGGCGGCAATATCACAAAGAGATACCCCTTACCACGAGTGTTAACACTTACAGCAGAAAATACATGCACATAGATACCTACTCCTCACCAGGGCGGGGGCTGGCCCTTCTTCGGTCAGATGTGCTCTGATCTGTATCTATCTATACCACTTTTCTCTTTGGTCGCGGGTTTGACAGTAGGCGTCAGAAACGTCTCAAACGTCAAATGTTACGTGGACAATGTAATTTATCTCGGAGATGTATGATTGTGTAAACACAGGTGAAGTCCTTCATTAAGTAGGTATAATATTGTAGTGTTCACAATTGTTTAATAGTTATATGTAGTTTATTAGTTAAGTAATGGTAAGTTGTATTTCTTTGCAGATTTATCGGATACCTACTCCACCGAACACTGCCTATGACCGTAATATGATAAGATTCATATACTAAGACACGGCGTCTTGGCAGAATCATCAACACCTTGATGGAGCCATAACACGAAAAATTTATTGATTGATAGGTATAATAAAGTAGGCACATTTTTATATCTAATAATAATGATGGCCGCAGCGTAACGCTACAAGTAGAGCAAGTGGGTACCAACCCCGGCGGCTGGCTCGGCAACGTTGGAAATTACACCATGGTGATAGTTGGCGGCTGTTTGGACGCAACAAGAGACAAAGGCGAGAAAAGAACGAACGGTCGAGTTTTAACCAAGAACAACACGCAAGCAAAATATACACTTTAACAATGTGGGGACTTAGTGCTTCACGTGAAGGACATCTATATCACCATTGAAATATTTCCATCTCACAAACATGAAGTAGGTATTATTTTGAGCTCTATTGTCTTAGCGATAGCGTGAAGAAGACACTGACAGATCTAGACCACACGCACTTCGATAAATACATTTCCCACATGTTTCCCCGGCGGGCTTGCGCACAGAAATATCCGTCACCGTGGACTACGCACTGTCCTGACCACCTACGGAGCACGCGTCTCACATCTGTTCTTTCAAAAGTACCGTCCCAGGGAACGAATAACAACTGTGTATAGTTGTGTATTTAAGGTGCCGTAGATTTAGAAAGCGGAGTTACCGCTTTTTAGATAACAATACGGTTGCCAAAATTGTAAAATTAGCAATCTGGAAGATTTTCAATTGTAAGTAAATATTCTTTATTGCACCACAAGGAAAACAAATCTAAAATCAGATTTACAATGTAAAAATGATTTTAAATGCAGGGCTGTCAGCACTGCTGCTTTCTGGGCATCCACTGTTTAGGGGAACCTCGACACGAAAGAAGAAGAAGAATGTAAAGAAAGGTAGCAACTAGCGGTCTTATCGTTGTAAGCGATCTCTTCCAAACAACTTTGAGGGACTGCGATTCGATTCCTGGGAGTCAAATTAAGATAAGTGGGCAGCGCTTTTCATAGCCCAGACAGTACAAGTGTCGTTTTATACGTCAAACATCTATGAAATTATGACGTGTACTTAACACTTTCACAGGCTGGGCTATCAAAATCATTGCCAACTTAGCTTGGTCTGACTCTAGGCCCGTTCATATACATAATTTCGAGCGAACATTTTCGTTTCGTGTGCCTCGGTGGAATTCTACAAAGCGATTGGTTGATGAGTTCGCATCACGCGCAAGATTGATCGCAACTTTGCGTTGGATTGCACCAAGAATGGTGCCCGTAAGGCCTGTCTTTACAGAAGTAATATTTAAGTCAATGTTAAAAAAATCACTAACATAGATCTAAAACACACTTTAAATTTAAGAAATATTTTTAATTTAGGTCTTAATTTAAGAAATATTTTTGTAGACGACTGTTTGTTTCTTAAATCAATTAAACATTTGTAACACTTTAGGCACGAAAGCTAGAAATATGAGAATTGCTTCCAAAAATGCGCAATTTTATAATAGAGGGAACTCGGCGATTGCTTTTTCTTTCTTACAACAAATTAAAATTTATAATCATGATATCCGCGGTCCCGAGCACGCGCATCCATCTCACTCACAGCTCACAGCAGTGAGAGAGAGAGAGAGAAAGAGGGAAGTACACGAACCTACGGGGCCTTAATCGGAAAACACGAGTCTGTTGCGCATGAAGGTCGGTAAGTATGAACGATGGAAATAGGCTAAGTGTAAGGTCTATAGGATCGATGTAATTTGTGGTCAAACGGCCAACTCCCCACGCTCAGCACGGGCCGCCAGCGCGAGCTTTACCGTAAGGGTCGCAGGTATATTTCAGCGCACAACCCCGCAGCGGGACACTACTGACAATTCATACGTACTCGGAAACCTAGCAGACGTGATGTCACAATACACGAGGCATTTGTTCAGACCAAACGTACCAAACAATTTTTTTTTGGCGTATATTAGTGTTTAGGTACTCGTACTGAAGGTCAACAATTTGTAACACAGAAAATTCTAGCTCAAGACCTATAAATTAAATAGACCGTAATTTCAGTGTACGTAAAGATAATTTAGATGTCGAGTGTTGTTTGTGTCTGGTCTGAAGCCGTTATCCCGGGAGGGAGGCGCACGGCCACCGTTCCTCGTCTCATAGTTCTCGTCACTTGGTGAAGTGTAAGTACGTGACTGTTGCAATAAAATCTCAACATTCGATACATTCAAATAAAACTTAACAGCATAATCGTAACATACATTTGATTCCAATGACCCCATACAATAACTTATACGCTAACAGGCTACTTAAATAGTAATAAATAACGCTACATACGGTACACCCAACACGAAATTAACATTTAACATTATTTCACCTTCATAGTTTTATAGGAAAAGTCGAATTACACATTATTAACTTGATTATTTTACATATAAATGAACAACTGCGAGAATAACAAGGAAACTACCCGCCAACGCCCAATAATAGCAATTAGGCTGACCTTCCAGCATACATACTTGTTACGAGGTGGCAAACTATACCAACGTCGATATTATAGCATCAGCTATTATATTTATTTATTCAGCTATCAAGCTGAGCTGTGGCCGGGGCACGCAATGATATTATGTGAATGTTCCTTATTCCGTTGTTTACTCTCTGCATCCTATTGTATACATATAACTATAGTTTCAAACACTATCAAGTGACAACGAGCCTTTAAGAGGAAAGGGGACGGCCGTTATTCCATACAAACGTAGTCCCCATTTTCGTCTCTGGATATTGACGTTATGGAAAATATTTTTACATAATTTGATACATTTTAACCATAGCTAAGCCCCTATGTTTGACTTTTTTTGAGTATTAGGCCAGGAAATGAATGCTCAAAAAAAGTTATAGAGGGACATGCTTAGAACACAATTTTGACTTCGTAACTTTGTTTAACTAAGAGGTGAACATATCAAAAGTCCCCGCTCACCGGGGAGAGCGGTTTTTCGATTATATCTTGGAAACTAAGCGTCTTAGCGGCATGGTCATGTTTACAAAATGAAAGTTGATTAAATTTGTTACAAGTTTTATTCGTCAACATTTTCGATATCTTGCATAGTTTTTGTGATATCCGCTCTTAAAAGTTTGTTTAGGGCTCTCAATTTTATCTTGATATCTACATCAGTGAAGCTGCTAGACCGTGTTTGGTTTCGTTTTCATATAAATCGGGTGTGCTGAATTCATTTATGATATCGTCGTTGCGCTTACCAGATCTGATATGTGCGTGATTTTAATTAAATGAATTAATACCTTATGTATTTTGTTGCTAGGTAACTATTTGTCAGTCAAAAATCGAGCACATATCAGCTTTGGAAAGCGCAACGACGATACGAGTATGGATATCAAGAAAAAATTGAGAGCCCTAAAATAAACTTTCAAGAGAGGATATCTCGAAAACTATTCAAGATATCGAAAAACTTGACACAATCAAACTTGTAGCAATTTTAATCAGCTTTCGTTTTACGTCAGTAGTCATGTCGCGAAGACGCAAAATTTCCAAGATATGAACGAAAACCCGAAACGGAACCCTTATAGGAACACTTTGTTGTCCGTCCGTCCGTCTGTTTGTCTGTAAAGACCCCTTTTCTCAGGAACGCGTGGAGGTATCAAGCTGGAATTTATATCAAATACTCAGGTCTACTGTCCCTTGGAGCTGTGAAAAAATCAAACTTCTAAGCCAACGCAATAAAAAAATACAGCCGTTTATGCCGCTAATTTACGACACTCGCCAGGGAATCAAAACTTACAGAGTACTTCCCGTGAACTCAGAATTTTGAAATTTGGTACGAAGCAACGTTTTATAGCACAGATAAAGGATAAATTACGAAAGTCGTAAATTTTTGGTTACATCATATAATAATATATACCTACAGGTTTGTACGGAACCCTCGGTGCGCGAGTGCGACTCGCAGTTGGCCGGTTTTTTAAATGCTCCTAACTCTTATATAAAATATTTTCAATAATGATAATATCCAGAGAGGAAAATGAGGACTACGTTTGTATGAAAAGGCGTTTCGCATGGGACCTCCACTTTCCTCTTAAAGAGAAGAAAAATGTAAACCATAAATGATGTATCATCGATTCATTCATGATATGTTAAAATTTACAAAATAATGTAAACGACAGAACTTTCAACAAACACGAGTTCTTTTTAAGAACAATAGTATAATTCTAATTCACAGTCGATTATATAAAATTATAGTATAATTTATTATTAAACCTCGTTCTTATTGCATCGTTCTAATAGAGCTTTGTGGTCGCGGAGACCGAGGCGGATCGTCAGTCGACGGGCACGGACCGGCGTCGGCGGTGACGGTGGTGATCACGGCCTCGATAACACAAAGCCGTATTAGTTGGCCGCAGAACGGAGCTCGTAGAAAATCTATACCTGATCCATACCACGTTCACAATAATTCCATATATAGTGGAGAACAATTTGATACACTAACACACAACATCAAAAAATGTATATAAAACCACTAACAGTCAGAGTCCCGAGCCGAGGGCGGCCCACTCCGGGGAAATACAAGACAGAAGCCATTGAAAAACTGAGTTGTTACTGAGATTAAGGTAGATTAATGTAAAGTACGCCGGTGTTGGCCCGTGAAAACCGATGAACATGCAGGTTCACTCTCTCTCGGGACAAATGTCGAGGGGGGGGGGGGGGGGGGGCTTCTAGTTGCTAGTCCCCGGAGCGGGTCCCGCGAGCGGCGCCGGGACTGCCGTCGCTACTGTATCATAATACTTCCCCGACATCGTTTGGCCTCGCACCTGTCGCGGTCGCCTTCCCTTCAATACACGTACCGCATCACTCTGGTCAATTTTAATATTAGTGGAAGTTTGTCCGAATACGAGTACCTATTATATATCTATCGATACCACCTCTTTCAGACGTGGAGTCTAGTCACGCAAGTCGACAGTTCGCAAGGCGCGTATAACGTTTGCCGGTGTAAAGTTTCCGGCCGCGTAAGTAAGTACTGGCTGCTTGTGGAAATCGGGATGTAAGAATCACAATAACCATAATGTGGTTAAAGGTAACGTGTCACAGGCGCCTATCATTTCGCCTAGTATTTTTTAGTAAATATAAATTTATAATTTACTAATGCATTGTCTTGTAGGAGAATGAAAGCGAATGTTAAAAACAATGAAAGCGCAATATCAAGTGAAGCGACTGCTATAAAATTGCAGCAATATACCTATAATAATTATACTGAAGGTCGCGCACAGCACAACCCGTGTAGATATTTCCGACAATTTGCTCGCATGCCGCAATATTCTGTCTGGGAAAGCACGTCGCCGCGCGAAAAAAAAAGATCTGTCGATACATATTTTGGTATCGCTGAGTTTGTCAACGTTAGAATCGTTATTATCCTCAACATGTTGCAGGCCCAATCAAAGGGAAAGGGAGGAATTTGGTGGTAAGCATTCTTGACATTAGCTGAAAACAGTGTTATGAGTGTACTAACAGTGGCACTCCGACGCGAGCTGTGGCGCATTGCGCATTCTGTCCGCTAGTGGTGCGGGCGATGAGTGTTTCAACCGCCCGGTGTATTTACCCTTTAAGTTCCGTATTGAAGAAATTTATGAACTACGCCTGTAGCGGTTTTCGATATAACACGACAAGGCGCAGGTCGGGTCCGAAAATACTCTAAATAGATTGTAATAAATAAGTTTACAACTAGACCCGGTCCCGACCCGACCACCGGCAGTCTCCGTCCAATATGCACTAACTATATTGATCATGTATATGTCAAGGCGTGCGACGTCATCTGGAGGAACGTATTAAGGATTCGAGAAGGTTCCTATACAGTGGTGACGTCACAAATATTATATTACTCACTACGTATACTATTCTATACAAATAATACAATATAAGGTTTGCTTCATATTCACTGTCACCGTTACTGCCGAGTGCCGTGTCGATGAATTTCAAAAGGGAATAGTGCAGTTTCCGTCGAGGAGGAGGAGGAGTTAACTTACTATAAGGACAAGAGCGCAACATCGAGGTTCTCTTTTCGTTTCTTTTCACAACAGAGGTCGATTTTGGTCGTCATGCTGGAGGGTTCTAAGCACTAAACTAAAAGTGTATCGTCTGTTACATTATCAATTATGTACAGTCAGCGTCAAATACTTTGTAGCAGTCAAAGTAGCCAAATAGTTCGGTACACCATACTAAATATATGGTGTACCGAACTATTTGGCTACTTTGGTTGCTACAAAGTATTTGACGCTGACTGTACATATTGTCGGTTGCAATTTTACATGATAAGTGAGATTCTCACCGACCGGGCGGAGTCGGCGCGCATTCCACATTTCCGGCCGCAAGCCGGTCGGTTCCTCGCAGACGCGGACGGCTCCGGTCGGATTGCATCGCTTCTGCCATACATCATAATGTATAGGCACATTGAAAATGCGGCCCGACTCCAGCCGGTCGGTGGGAATCATACAATACGCTATTGAAATTCATCGACACGGACCAACGATACCCTATTTACTATAAAATACATATACCACAGACGATTACATTTCGGACACGAATACACCGCATATTATCAATACGAACACCACCAATTTCAAATTTTCGAAAAGTCTGTGAAATTTTGTTCATCAAATTTAGGTACATTCGTTTAAAACGATGTCAAATGTCACTCTCGACCACCGGACGCCGGGCCTCGCTCACCACGGTCCGGCGCCCGCAAGAGAACGGAAGGTCGTCCAATGACGACTTGTGGAGTATGGAGTGGCGGGGCGGCCGCTAGTCCGCGGTG
Organism: Cydia pomonella; assembly: GCF_033807575.1. Lineage (NCBI taxonomy): Eukaryota > Metazoa > Arthropoda > Insecta > Lepidoptera > Tortricidae > Cydia > Cydia pomonella. Next base: position 71,536 of record NC_084705.1, read on the forward strand.
AGGTAGAGGCGGCGGGCGCGGCCGCGCGAGGCTCAGCGGCCCGCCGCCCCGCCCGCCACCACACCCGCCGCCACCCCCGCCGCCACCCCCGCAACCCCCGCCCCCGCCCCTCGCTCCAGGTGCTCCTCGTGCGCCGCCACGATCGCGCCCACTATCGCCATCTCGATGTCCGCGCCTGCAACACGCAACGATGCCCTGCTCAATGCTCGCCGTGATCGTGTCCGAGACCCCCGATTCTGTAATATTCGTCCGGTTCGACTGCGGCCGGGCCGTCGCTCGGAATGGAACGGCACGTCTTGTACACTCACCGGCGAGCAGGTCGCTGCGGCTCAGTACGATCTCCTGCGTGTCGGTCTTGGTGACGAGCAGCACGCGCGTCTGCCGCGTCTGCAGCAGGTTGGCGACCACGATCTGCGACGAAATATCGATATAAAACCTTACTGTTTTTAACTAGATGACCGCATTGGTAACTTGTTGTTATTATTATAGCATTTTCCTACTCCTCTATTGTTATCTGTCATTTATGCATTCATTAACACGAACATAAGAACATACATAAAAGGTTTCAAGAAAAGTCTATATTGTCTATTCCTTATAACAGCACTTTTGCTTTTAATCGCTATAACGTTACTGCGATTAATGGCTACCAACCTAACAAAATCAAAACGAGTACAGTTTTAAACTAAGTGCATTGCTGCCAACTTACAAAATATTCATTTGGTTGCATAGTAAAAACAATTACTTCATAAGTCAGAAACACGCATGTGACACCCGTAATATAGCAACATCCATAGACTACGAAGACCGCTTAGCGTTGCTTGTTAGTCTCCGTAGGCTACGGTGGCCAAAATCGAGAAAAAACTGTCCAAAAATTTAATTTAGCAAGTAGCAAGTACCAGGGCCTCATGAGTTACGAGAAGGTGTCGCTGACCGGCCGGGCGCGTAACAAGGTATGCTCGCGCGTCTTGGCTATATACTTTTGCTGTAATTTGTTTACCCAAATTAAGAATTATTTCTGTTGACTCGTAGCAAAAGTATTGTATGCAACGTTGTATAAGTAGGTTAAAAAAGGCGAGTGGTGTGAGTTACAATGTGAGCCGGAGCCGAAGGCGTAGGCGAACATTGTAAAGGAAAACGCCACGAGCATTTTTTGACCTACTTCTTATACAACTGTTGCATAAAATACTATTATTGCTACGGAGCGCATGACTCTCATTTGTACCGTGTTTTTTGAACAAGTGTATTCACTCACTCAAACATATAAGTTTGAATGAGTGAATAGCGCCACCTGATACACAAGTTCGCCTGGCAATGTCAAGACCCCTAGGTCCTCAAGGAGGTTTCTGCATGAGGTGTCGGTTGGCGCGTAATGCTTTCTTTTGCATTCGAAATACACGCCGAGAATCAGCCCTCGGGCCCACACCTCAGCACCGTATGTGAGAAGACTATGCACCGTCGCTAAATAGCAGGAGCGCACTACGTTCAGTGACGCGGTGTTGGCCAGCCTACCCAATGCGAAACACGCCCGCCCTAGCTTCGAGCTTAACTCATCGATGTGCCCGTCCCAGCTGAGAGAGGAATCAACCAGGTAGCCCAGTAGCTTTGTCGACCGAACCTGCTGTAATACTGTGTCGCCAGCGTTCACATTGAGATATATACACCGTGTTTTTTTTTCGTTAAATTCAAAAAAGGTATATAAACTCCATAGATTATGAAGGCGCCTAAGAGCGCTAACTTTTCACATATTTATATAGCACTTATTGTTTTCATTAGTTTAACTACCTATGAATAATAGCATATTCTCTGACCTAGATAGTTTCTCTGTATCAGAGTCTAAAGCATGCGATGTCGAAACTTGCAAACAACACATTCGTCTCTGTCAGAATTCATTATCAATTTTAACTCAAAACATACGCAGTATTTCCAAAAATTTTGATAATTTTAATGTATTTCAACAAAGACTGGATATTACTTGTGACATCATTGTACTGACAGAATGTTGGCTTAATACCCATACTAATCTACCAAATATGCCAGGTTTCATATCGTATAGCAGTAAGTTTAATTATAACCAAAACGACGGGGTAGTAGTTTATGTTAAAAATAACTTAAACATCACAGTTGAGGAACCCCATATACTAGATTGCAATCGGCTTTTAATTAAAATCGGATCAGATACTGCAATATTAGCCTTGTATAGACCCCCCTCCTTTAAAAATATAAGTAATTTTATCGAATCTCTGGATGAAAATCTAAGTAAATTAACATCCTTTAAAAATATAATATTGATAGGAGATATTAATATCAACATACTAGCTGAAAGCAGCGAATCGTCTTTGACAGCCCAGAGCTACCTTAACCTATGCTCTTTCCATGGCTTACTCCCAGCGCACACGCTTCCTACGCACCAAAGCGGGTCTTGCTTAGATCATATTATGGTAAAATCGAATTATTCGGCATTAGCACTTGTTACTAACTCTACAGTGACCGACCATAGAGCTGCCCTACTAACCCTATATCGTAAATCACGTAACACATGCACTCGCACGCAATTTGTCTCTAAATTAAACATAAACAAACTTAGAGATGATTTATGCAATATTGACTTTGGCCCCGTTTATAATTCTGCTGATGCAGAAAATAGTATGCTCTACTTGATTAAAAATGTCCAACAAGCAATATTACTTAACACTTATAATACACGTTTAAATAGCAAGAATTTTAATATAAAACCATGGATTACCCCAGGACTTCTTCGATCCATGAGACACAGGGATAAACTTCACCTGAAAGCTAAAGCAAATCCAGACAATCTTATATTGCAACTGTCGTATAAAAGATATCGTAATTTTTGTAACAACCTATTGAAAAACGTAAAAACAAACTACGACAAAAAACAGCTGGAAATTGCTGGAAAAAACAGTAAATTAGTTTGGAAATATATTAAAAACGTAACATACACAACAAAACAACGTGAATCATCTGCAAGTTTGTTGAAAGTAGGCCCGTCTGAATTGCTAGCTGCAAATAGCACAAATGAATTTTTCGTTAACATAGGAAAAAACCTGGCTGATAAAATCCAGGAGGATCCGTCTTCACCCCCCTCAAGAATACATTTTAGTAGATATAAATCCTCGAAATCATTTGTCCTATTAAACACGGATGAAGCTGAGGTTGAAAGGATTATCATGAGCCTAAAAGACGATTCCGCGGTCGGTTGGGATGGCATATCGAACAAAATAATAAAGGCATTCAGACATATCCTGGTTCCACCACTAACATATATATTTCAAAAGTGCATCTCTGAAGGAATATTTCCGAAATGTCTTAAAAAATCCGTTGTAATTCCTGTCTATAAATCTGGAAGCAAAGTTCAAGTAACAAATTATAGACCGATTTCTCTTTTGCCAGCGACATCAAAAATTCTGGAAAAAATTATTAATAATAGACTTGTGCAATATTTGGAGAAGCATGCTTTTTTGTCAAAGACGCAGTTTGGTTTTAGGTCCAAGTTATCAACTGCAGATGCTGTACACGAATTGACAGACTATTTAGTTCAGGAACTAGACAAGGGTAATAAGACAATTGGAATTTTTCTGGACCTCGCAAAAGCTTTTGACACCGTTTCTATTTCCATTTTACTGCACAAGCTTGAATCACTAGGTATTAGGGGCACACAGCACAAATTAATCGCGAGCTACCTAAACGGACGAACTCAATGCGTAAAAATAGATAACATCATCAGCTCAGATTTAGAAAACACATCTTACGGCTTGCCACAAGGGAGCGTTTTGGCCTCTACCCTATTTTTAATTTACATTAATGACCTATGCAATCTAAAGATAGATAGTGGCAAAATCATTTCCTACGCAGATGACACTGCGCTACTTTTTTCCGCAAAGTCAACAAACGAGGTTTACGAGTACGCACAACGAGGATTCAATGTTGTAACTAACTGGCTAAAACTTCATCTACTAACACTGAACTCTGACAAAACAAACTTTATAAGCTTTTCCATGCGGAAATCAGACCCAATGTCAAATAATCACACACTTTACGCACATAACTGTGAGGACGAAACAAATAAGCCCTGTACATGCCCATCTATAGCTATTACTGACAACATTAAGTATTTGGGAGTCATTATTGACGAAACTCTCTCTTTTAAAAATCACATTGAAGCATTGTGCAATAGAGTTCGAAAATTAATATTTGTATTTAAAAAACTTCGATCGATAGGTGATCAAACTTTAATCAAGCAAGTATACTTTTCACTGTGTCAATCGATACTAAGTTACTGTATTTCTTCCTGGGGTGGTACAGCTAAAACAACACTAATAAACCTAGAAAGAGCCCAGAGAGCTGTACTAAAGGTAGCTACTTACCGCCCATTCTTATACCCCACTGAACTCCTTTATAAAGCATGTGAAGTACTAACTGTTCGTCAACTATTTATATTAAGCACAACACTTAAGCAGCACACCAAAATTCCTTTCAACACTGCATATACTAACAAAAGGCGCAAAGATATTATATGTATACAAACCGTACAAAGAAAACACGTATTTTCTTCTAGATTTTTCGTCTTTTTGGGCCCTTATTTGTACAACAGGTTAAATTCAAAATTAGACTTATACCCACTTAGCTATGTTGGTTGTAAGAATATTCTACGACGCGCCCTTCAAAAAATGACATACGATGATACAGAGAACTTACTAATAGTCGTAAAATGATTTCTTACTGTACTTTGATATAGAATACATAAATAAGTTATTTTGTTAAGGTTATCACCCTACCAGATTTTTATTGTGTACTATTTATAATTATAATTAAGTGAATAATTACAAATTAATTAATATGGTCCTATTCTGCCTGAAACACAGGAACTCCTAGTTCAGGCATTTGTAAACTTTTCCTTATCCTTAATCCTTAGTCTTTAAGTGCTAACACTGTACTTATACTGTTTTCAATAAAATTATTTATTTATTTATTTATTTAATGATGCATTCCTGAGCTTAAAATTAAGTAACTTTCTCAAAGGCACTGGTATTCTAATTAACTCCATTTCGGAGATAATCAATAATTTATTTTTATCTTATAAGGCCCTTACAAGCGTATATACTTGCCTTAAGGCGTGTATACATTTGCTACTAAACGTAAGTTCTATAGGGAGCGTGCATGAACTATAGGAGGCAGCACAGGAGCCGTCTGATTTTTGGCGCGAGGCGTATATGTGATGTTTATTGTTCCGATGTAGTCCAGAAGATGGCAGAACCTACTATGCACAAGAAAACACGTGACGTCTAAATGAACATGTTTATGGTTCCGATTCAGGCCAGAAGATGGCAGACCCTCCAACGCGCACGGTCCCTATCTCGGACGTCGATGATCGAAATGACATTGATATGTCACAGTTTTCAATTGTTTGGTTGAATTACATTTAATTCAATGGTCGTGTTACAACAACGCTATATGCAATATTTATTACTTTTTATAAAATAAAATAAAAACGGTCAAGTGCGAGTTCGTTTTACTCGCGCACCGAGGGTTCTTTGAATGATCTCGTGTAACTATAAAGGCAAAAGACTTTTGATCAGAAGTACCTATACTAAGTATAATTGAGTATAGCGCCATCTATCGGCAAATTATCTAACTAATTTGTGCGATGTAATGCACGTATGTTGGTTTTTCGATGATAATTCTCTATCATGTGAACATTTTTCATAAATCGTTATTTTATTTGAAAAAAGGTGTATTTAATGTAATCTCATAGCAATTTCCAGTGTAATAAACATACTTATAGTTGGTTAAATTGCACACTAAATTCGGAAATGTTTTTTGTTAATTAAAAAAAGTTACCAAGATAGAGGTCTGATTATAGTTTTCCTTTAAAATTTATAGTAATGTTAATATTATGTAAAAATTAAACAAATTTTCTTCGGTAAACTTCGGAGATAAGGGGGAATGGTATTTTTTTCCATATTTTCTTCCCTAAATCAATTTCTTTCCACTACTAAAAAATAATAATAAAATGTTTTGGAATGGTCAATTTAAGCTCTTTCAGATGACACCCCACTTGACCTAGTCACTAGACTTTGAAATTTTGCCCCCTCTTCATATTGGGCATTTCCTATAGTTATTAAAAATAAAATAATACTTTCAATGTTCCTGGGTTAGCGTTGTTCATAACTGTTCCAAATGTCAAATCGATAACTTAATTGGTTCTCGAGATACTTAGTGTTGTGACAGACGGACGGACAGAGTGGCACCATAAGGGTTCCTTTTGTACCTGTTTGTTACGGAACCCTAAAAATTAAAAAAATATATAAAAAAATTTTTTTTAAATTATCTATGTATGCCATTTAGTTTCCTTAAAGGTACTTACTCATACCCTGAAGTTAACGGAATTCAATAAAAACACGGTGTATAATATATATTTATAGGTTTTATGATGTTTATTTGGAGAAAAGTGAAAAACAGATTTAATTTTTAATGAGACAATCAAACGAGACCTGATTTAACAGATTCTAGAACCTCCTCTACCTAACACATAGATATAGCCGGCCACTTCACGTTGATAAATCAAATGACATGTTAATAATGACATTTAACACAAACAATTGTTGACATGATAGAAACTGTTAAACATCTTGTCGGTTAAATGCACGTTATGATTATTTTTAGATATAATTCTACACAGCGTAACATGAGGAAACCGAAAGATTATAACAGTGTTTTTTTTTTTTTACGTCGGTGGCAAACAAGCGTTGACGACCCTAACGCCCCCCCCCCCCCCCCCCCCCCCCTTCGTTTAGCTCTGGCAACCTTACTCACCGGCAGGTACTTCCCCAGTTGGGTTCTGCTCTAGATCTTGGAATGACATCCGGTGCGCTGTGCCCTACCACACAAAACGAGATGACAGTCACAATGCCCATACCTCTCTTTTGGACGTAGTTTAAGGACTTACCCGCGTCCAAAAAATAGGTTTTATCAAAAAAAATCTGCTATTTTTAAAACCGGCTCCGAGCCTTGGTACGAAGACATCCCTCCGTTGTCTTTAATTTGACATCCATTTGGCTGATTTTCTAATTAATTAGTCTTCGCCCATGCTAGTGTTTGGACAGCGTGATAAAAAGCGAGGAATGGGAATGATTGTTTAGGACACAACAGAAAGGAACAAGCTACTAGTTACTGGAAGCGGTGGGCCGGCGCCGGTGGTGGTACCTTGTGCTTGTACTTGTCGAGCGCGGCCTTGGCCTTGGGCACGAGCAGCGCGTCGTCGGTCTCGAGCTTGAAGGACACGACGAAGGCGCGCGGCACCCACAGCGACACCAGCGGCGCCAGCATCTTCGGCACCAGCTGCAGCTGGATCACCGGCGCTCCGCCGTCCGACTGCATCTTGTGCGTCGGCTGCACACACGATACAATACAAACATAACCGCTTTCCACATACACTAGGTAAGAAACCTCACATTTTTTGGTGGACGATTTCACCTCTTAATTTTGAAAAATAAAGAATATATTTTATTGTTTAACAGAATACTAACATGTAAGTCAGACGGCGAGGGGAGCGAATAAGCATGCTTGACAAGAACATGTACTGTCACGCCTGAAAATATCGATACGAAAAAAGTGCCAAAAATATGTATACACGACTTTATTGCCCATATATTAAGGTAGTGTATACATATTTTTAGCACGTTTTTCGTACCGATATTTTCAGACGTGACTGTACTTGGTGATAAAGGACATGTACTTGCGTGATTTAGATACGTGATTGACAAGCCTGCTTGAAATGCGATTGATGAAATTTCAAGCTAAACTCTAATCTTTGGGCCTCTATTTAGATTTTAGATCATCAGAGCGTCCAATCGGTTTTCAAGTGTCAATCGATTGACGTCAATTAAAATTTTTGTCGAGCTCTTTCAATTACATATCAGCCACGCTTGAAAATCGCTTCATGCTAGGTCATAAACAGAAAGCTACATCAGGCTAGGTCAGAAGGGCGCAAAACGAAGTGTCCCGGCTCACCATGACCTCCTTCGGGATGTAGAAGTCGGAGACGGCGGCGGCGAGGTAGAGCAGCGCGGCGGGCCCGAGCGGCGCCAGGCACTCGCAGGCGGCGCGCAGCAGCCAGAAGTAGTCGGAGACCGTGGTGAAGTGCACGGCCAGCAGCGCGCCGGCCGCGCGCGCCGCCTGGTGGCGCGCCAGCACGGGCGCCAGCACGTCCACCGAGTCCGCGCGCACCGTGATCGACGTGCTGGGCCCGCGCTCCGTCAGCTCCAGCATGTCTAGCAGCTTCTGCGCGCTGAAGCGCCGCGTGAACGGCTCCAAGCTCTTGTGCCTGGAAACGCAGTTTCATTGCAGAAGACGAGTATATGTATGCCGGTGAACTTCAAAACGAATACGATCATCTATCTGGGTACTATGTTATCCGCATTTTCCATTTAAAAATGAAAAGTGCAATCTGATAGTGTGTACTCGTAGGTAAACACCATGGTAGACAATGCTGGAAGTACACAATAACATTTCAAAACAACAACGCTTTTGAACCGTCTTTTGGTTTGTTTGGTGATGAACTTGCAAAATTATTACCTATGTGAGAAACTCTTAATATAGATCTAGGGGCACCAAGACGAACTAAAGAAAAAGGCGGGGCACTATAGAGGTTGCGAGCTGGGGTTGTTGTTGTTAAATAAAAAGATAAATGTTCTAAAGATAGTTGTTGTAGGTAACATTGTGAAAATGCAATGCAACTAAGGGCATAAGGGCTTGGCTTTTGCTGAGATCTGATCTGGGGGCCCTCCCTTTTCTCGAAGCGCTTTGTCGTTTTTTTGAACCCTCATACCTTGGGTTTCGATTATACAAGTTAAACAAAATTCTCGGGATATAATGTCAATAGTGGACTTATTAAGCATAAAAAACAATCAGTTGCATAGCTCTCACACATTAATTTTATTCATATCTAAAAAACCCCTTATTCGTCACTGACTCACTCACTCTCTCACTGATGTCCTAGGAAGCTGAAATTTAGTATGTTAGATAGTATTTGTACACGAACAACAAAAAAATCCAAAACTTGAGATTTTTTGCCCCTAAGGGGTGAAAAGGGGGGTGGAATTTTGTATAGGGAATCAATAACCGGTGAACCAATTTAGTTGAGGCATGCATATAGTTTTTGTTATAGGGAAGGATATAGAATAGTTTTCAAACCCAAAATAACCCCGTAAGGGTAAAAAGGGGTGGAAGTTTATATGGGGAATATTTCAGGATTTTAAATAGTAAATGACCAGGGGATGGAAGATTGTCATAAGTGAAATGAAATCAAAAAGAAATGAAATCCCATCAAAAACATTTTCATGTAAAATATAGCCAAGACGAGACCGTAAGGCTCGCACACTGTCAAAAAGTTATCAGATCTCTTGTAGAGCCAAGCTTCTAACTCTACAAGCCTTAGTTAAAATATGTGGCTTGGCCGTTTCGTTACTACAAGAAGTATTGTATAATAAAAAATAATGAATAGTGAATAAAATTTTCACCTTACGCCCATGTCACGGTAGCGAAACGGCCAAGCCATAAGTATATGTTGACTAAGGTGTAGACTTTGTGAAGCTAGGGCTTTTAGAGTTAGAAGCTTGGCCCTACAAGAGTTTTTTCTTTATACTGCGTCGGTGGCAAACAAGCATACGGCCCGCCTCACAACACTGCGAGTAGGGTCTAGTGTTAGTGTTATCTGATAACTGTTTATAAATGTTTATAACTGATAAGAGACGCCGACTCTACGAATTATATGATTAGCGAACAACTGACAAAAGGCTGGAATTTCTAGAGTACGGGAAGAACTTTTCTAAAACTTTTAAGATGATGTGTGTCGCCGCTAAAGCTCATTATTTGTCCAAAAAGATACTAAATTCCAGCGATAAAGTTAAAACTGTATGGCAGGTAATCAGTAACGAAACTGGAAAACGTAAGAAGGAACCGCACTACAACCTAGGAATTGCCGACACTTTAGTAAGTTCCGACCGTGAAGTGGCTGATCATTTCGAGCGGTTTTTCTCGAATATACCGGTGGAAACAAAAACTCACTCACTTAATTCATCGCCAGAGGCCGCTGAAGAAATTCTGAAGTCAAATGTACCGGAGTGTACAGAAATCTTCACATTTTCTTATGTCACTCCCAACATAGTTCTTAAAACTTTCAGATCATTACATTTAAAGAAAACGGAAGATCTCTGGGGTTTATCAGTTAAAGTATTACATTCTATTGTAGAATCGATCGCTCCATATTTAGCAGAGATTTTCAACAGATGCATTGATACTGTTTTTTTCCAGATATTATGAAACACAGCAAAATCATCCCACTGTTTAAATCTAGAACGAGAACAGACCCCACCAACTTCAGACCAATTTTTATACTACCGGCGTTAAGCAAAATTGTTTGACAATAATCAATTTGGTTTTACCAGAGGTCGGTCAACCACTGACGCCGGTGCGGTACTGCTAAAACACATTTTTGAGGCTTGGCAAAAGCTCAAGATGCTGTTGGGATTTTCTGTGATCTCTGATCTATCAAAGGCATTTGATTGCGTTGATCACGAGAATCTAAAAAGTAAATTAAACTGCTATGGGATAAAAGCTACTGCCCTTCACCTTGTTTCATCGTACCTCTCAGATAGAACTCAGCGAGTAGTTATCAATGGAACTCAATCGGCAGGGTCCGGTAGCTCTTGGAGTGCCTCATACATTAATATCTACCAAAACTAGTGCAAGATAGACATAATATAGTGTTATTTGCAGATGACACTTCTCTTATATTTAAAGTGGGCAGAAAGGAAACAGCTTCGATAACATTAATAATGCACTATCCACCATAGTTGACTGGTTTACGGCAAATAACTTATTTTTGAACGCCAATAAAACCAAGTGCATCAAATTTACGCTGCCGAACGTAAATTTGAACAAATAAATTTGAGCAGGTAAACAACAGCAAGATTGAAATAAAAGGTGATACACTGGAATATGGAGATGGAACGGTTTTCCTTGAAGTCACTTTAGACTCAAAACTGCAGTGGCATGCACATATAGCCACTCTAGCCGGCAAGCTTAGTTCTGCTGCCCATGCAGTGAGGCGAATCAGACAGCTAACAAACGTAGAGACGGCCCGGCTGGTATACTTCAGCTACTTCCACAGAGTTATGTCGTATGGAATTCTGTTATGGGAAAAAGCGGAAGACATTCAGACTATTTTTGTGTTGCAAAAACGAGCTGTACGGTCCACATATGAACTGGGTGCTTGGGTATCCGTAAGAGAGAAATTCAAAGAAGCAAATATCCTTACGGTTGCATCTCAATATATAGTTGAAAATCTTATGTATGGTCGGGAAAACATCCACGAATACAAGCTGAATAGTGATATCCATAATTATAACACTAGAAATAAACATAAGCTTGCTGTGTCCGCCCACCACCTCCGTAAGGTTAGTACGTCTTTCGTCGGGAACTGTACACGTTTTTATAATAAAGTCCCCACTGATATCATTGATGTAAGTAAAAGGGGTAGATATGTGACGTTAATAGTTGACAAAACTAAAATCTGGTCCAGCACCCATTCATTTGCAAATACTACACACCATTATAATGTACATGTGCACAACGAGCAACAAGGATAACCAAATATAGTTAACAGTACTGCGCAAGCGAGACCCCTATATTTTGCGTATTCCTCGAGGTGCAACAGAGAAAAACTAATAACATTATACAAATGTGTAGGCGAGACGTACATACTTCTTACATTGTCGTCTTAAAGTGATATTAAGTCATTTCGATTTTTAAAAACTATCAATGATTTGATATTACCTAATCTTAGACCGTCTCTCTCAAGCAAATATCTGAGCGAGCGAGTTACACTGAGATTAATATCAAATTATTGACTATCATATTTTTAAAGCATGAAATTGACCCTCGTTTTTTACTTCTGAAACCCTGGTCGACTATTCACTATGTTCAACTAACGTGTCGCCTCGAGAAAACCAGTTTAACGATATGATCTCAGTTGATAGGGATCTCGAGGTTTCAGGGTTTCACGTCTGATGGTTTTTCGGAAAAGACAGGTACGCTTGACAAGAGACAATATTGTAATCAATCACTGGTAATTCGTAGTTACTCCTGGTATTTATATATTCCAATCGTTCGCCGAGCGCACGACTCAAGAGAACCAATATAAAAGTGTGAACCTTGTTTATTCATAGCTACGAGACGTATACGGATTCACTTATATTGGACAAGTTGTAAGACTTGTAAGTCATGGGAATAAGCGCCTTCAACGTCGGTCTTTATTAGGTAGCGTCAGGAAACAAATATTTATATAATATATACGAAATTAAAATAAATAGGCCTTTTATTTATTTTATGGAAAACAATTTTTTTTTTCGCTATATAATATATAATAGTTTTCATTTTTTTAACGTTCATACTCATTTTTAGTTAAAAAAAAATTGCAAATGTTATATTTTTTTAAATCATTCCCTATCGAAGGCGAAATTAGCAATGTCCCACTTTTCTCGATTTGAGACGGCAGCGTGCCCTTACATTAGAATGTTCAATTTAAAGTATTCGTTCTGATTTTCATCGTTTTCATTTTCATCACCTTAGTTGCTCTACAAAGAGGACAAATTAAAACAAATAGTCAAACGGTAAATACGTAGTTAGGGAGTTTCGTTCTGTTCATCATCAGCAGTTCCACTACACTAATTGCTAGTTTTTGGATGAAAATGCTTAATTTGTAGACAAAAACTACAAAAATCACTATATGTGTACCTATAAGATTTTAGGTGTTCCCTCAATTCTTCATGGATTCCATCATCAGAACTTTGAACCCGGGACGGGACCATCGGCTTCATAGGCAGGGTCACTGCCCACTAGGCCAGACCAGTCGTCATACATTTTACTTGACAAATAGAGATGACTATTATTTATTTCTTTTGTTTATGATAAAAGGAAGTAAATAAATAGGTTAAATTTGATTGATTTAATATCTGTTCTAAATATTTTTTACTCAGTTTTCAACATACATAAATACATCTTAAAACTACACTATAACTCGCATATTAAAATTGTAAATCCAAGCTCTGGTTAAAAATGTTGTCCATAGTTTTCCTATTGTTGTTTGTACAACAACTTTACTTGTTACTAAATAGTACTTGTGTACTATTTAGTAATTTTTGATGGACTATTCCCGATATTTGGGTTTCAAGTTAATGCAAGATATTGTTTTAAAAATACTATCAGAAAAACTGGATTTTTGGTTAACAACCGGTTATTCGTATATTAAAATAAAAACCGGTTACATTCTATAGTTTCAAGGAATAGGAGCACATGATTTAAAAAGTTGCATATTTATAAAAAATTTGCTGACTCTACAATGCATGAAGCGGGCATGCCTACTTGACACTCGGATAAACGTGTTTCTCACATGGGTAATGCATTATTTAGCTGTCGCGCTCACTCAATAACAAGGAAATTTTAAATATTATTTAGAAAAAAATATGTTTTCTAATGTTATAACAGTACTTACGAATGAAAAGTGATACCGTGAGCTTTGTTTTTGTGCTTGGAGCTATTGAAGCACTGGAAAAAGGCGCAACACGGCATTCTTTGGCAATATTTTATCGAATTTGATGACAATGTTGACACTTCAGCGTCACCCGTACGACTAATTCAATATAGGTCCCGGAACCTATATTTTGTGGCTCACGATCGAGCGCCTGGTACCTCATCTACCCCTATTACGTACATCAATGACTGATATAGTGAATTTACCACTTAACAAGTTTAAGTCACATATTAAGCGCTCCTTGTTAAGTAAGGCGTACTGCACTGTTAATGATTTTATAGACGATAGAGATGCCTTTAAGCCGGTAGCTTGATTTAGATAGGATGATATCAGTTAAATAATTATTGTTTTCTGTTCATTGTGAATTAAGTTCAATGCTAGTGTCCAATAGAATTGACACATGAGAACATCATGTTCTCGCTTTATTATATTGTTTAATTTAGTTTCAGTTTTGGACACTTGGAGACCTTATATATTTCTACGTTTTTATTGTTATTTTGTGTTTAATTTGATTGTACATACCTATATTTTTAATGATTCTAAACTTAGAAACCCTTACATCTCTAAATAAATTTAAGCTAGTAATTTTGTGTAGCTATACCGTCTTTTATACGGGGTGACCTTAGCCATTGGACAAACCCTGAAATCCCACGCAGGGTTACTACTCAGGAATGCTTTGACGTTCATATTTTTTTAATTAGAACAAAAGATAAAAAAATATTTTTTTCGAACAAAAGTTATTTGCAATAATCGACAACAAAAAGAAACACATCTTTGGCAGTGTTTTTGACAATTTGTTCGAAATGTTTGATAATGACGACATTTTTCAAAAGTCAGAAGCTTATTAGTGTCATAAATAAAAAAGATAATCAACAAAAAGGTCGAAGAAGTTTCCATACTATTTTTTGAGGATATTACCTTAGGAGCTACTAACACATACAAGCTGCTCCAAAGTAAAAAATGGTAATTTGTTATTTTCTTCGAAACCGCTACACCTGGTTCTAAATGCATTAGCATATGTACATTTCGGCTTTGTCCAAAGGCTAGGGACACACTATATAACATACAAGCACAAAATATTGTGTCTCATAGCTAGATGTTATTACTATTTAAATATTAATATACCCCGTTAGCTTGAACATATCAAGCTCGCTCAAAAGTCTTTGCTTACGGTGGCGTCGTTGATCGGGTCGCCACTTTTCCGAATGAAGGTTGAGGGAGGCGGTGGCTGAGATACGCGTCATACTTGTGAACGGGTGCTGTTTGTGGAGACTGGTCTGTTTAAGCTAACTTTATTTTTGTGTATAATTACAGTGAGACACCTCATTCGGTTCTCGTATGTTTCTTTTATTCTTATGAATGTTTTAATTATACTGAATTTTGACTCTTAGAGACTCTATACATCTCTAAGGATAATTTGATAAAAATCATTTAGTTCTGACATTTAGATATATTTACACCTCTAAACAATTTTAGGATTTATTTTTGTTTGTGTTTTTTTATTATTATTTTTTTTTGTAATTCGACATTTAGATACTTTATACACCTCTAAGTAAAAATAATATTTTACTTACTTTTTCTTTAAACAATAATACTTTATTTTGCATTAATATTGTCAATGAATTGTATTTTATAATTGTTGATGTGCTTGTTTTTGTTTGTATGTAAATTCCATGTTGACGTGTAAAAGTGCCCTTGTGGCCTATTTGCTGAATAAATGTTGAATTTGAAGTTTGACAGGGCGAGCCTGACGGTCTCGTCTTGGCTACATTTCACGTGAAAATGTTTTTGATAGGATAACTTTTTTACAGTAAAAGCTAGTGAGTTTTGGCCGACAATTCTTCCATGAAATGTCTCTGGTGGGATGGAACTTACATGGATATACCTACACGCGGATTATTGTCGTACCTGTGCATGAAGATAACCGCGTAGCCATGCTCCAGGAAGTACTCGGCGGAGGCCGCGCCGCGCGTGCCAGCGCTGAAGTTGTCGACGAAGCGCACCGTGTTGTGCTCCAGCGGGACCGTGGTGCCGCCCGACGTCACCAGCGCGATGCGCGTACCCTGCCGCGCGTGCCGCGAGCAGAACTCCTTCAGCAGCGATCGGTTGTCTTCGAAGTCCGTCGGCGGCAGGTGCAGCGCGAAGAACTCCTCCCAGCTGCTGCCGTGCGCCATCGCGCTACTGCATGCGCACTCTGCAACAACACGCACACTTGCAGGAGGGCACTTCTCGCTACCACTCACAGAAACTGTGGCGCCTTTGGACACGATCAATTTGATACCTTCTGCAAATATGGCAAGCACAAAGCGATGCAACAGCGGATTTGTGTTGGTTCCAAAATTAGTGCAGCAGATAGCGCCAGGTAGGCCAATAGTGCGCCTTCACATCCCTTACTGCCTAGTAATTGCTCCTTGTGCTTGCACTCGCCTAATTAACGAACGGGTAAGAGCGGGTCTACGACCGAGGTAAGAGCGCCGAACAGTGGCTCGATCCGGCGGCGGCGGTGTCAGTGTGACGTGTAATAATAATCCGGTTGTAACCCGATAGGGCATTACAGGGATTTGCCGTAGTAGGGCCTCTGTTATTCGGCTCGGGCCTCCTTGAGCACGTTTCACGCACAATTAGGGTCGGTTTGTATTTGTAAGGTGTTCTCGTCCATTAGGTTAGTCCTTCAATGATTTTTATTTTCAATACAATCATGATTAATTGCCTTTTGGTTCATTACACCGGACGCTATTTTCGTCAACAGTAGCTTTCTCTGGATTATTATAGAATAAGTTATATTCATATTCACTTATTTCGTATAGGATGCATGATACATTACACGTCAAAACGTTTTAAAGATAAGATTAACACTTAATACATTTCCGATAAAAAAAATAAACTGCCAAACATATTTGTTATACACACTTTTATTGCTAAATGTACTTCCTCTCCTTTGCATGGCTATCAAGTACTTCTCGAGACTTTTCAACAGAGTCTAGTCAGCCTAAACTCAATAAGTATGTCTGTATTCGTCTTCCGCTGACTAATATTGCATACCGCGTATTATTGCATTGTCAGTGGAATCACGGCAGTACGCCAAATTCCACGTGAAGTCACGTACCTATTCCATAAACCTGTAAGATTTTTTTTATCACACTACACGTAAACGGTGTTATTATGCCAGCATACTGACATGGGATGAGCTATATTATGTCCACGGGCACGGCACACGGGCACGGGGCACGGGCGTATAGAATAATTTGAAATTCGTCACTTTCATAGTTTAGAAAAAAAATAAAATAAAACAGTTTTGGGGTTAATCGGGTGTTTTTCACCCCCAGGGGCCCCAGGGGGTAACAGAGGGATGAAACTTTGTGCAGGGTGTTACCTCCTCAAAAGGCGTCGTTTGATTATAGTTTCGACCTAAAAACGCTGGGGCCAATTTTTCTTAGGTTATCCTGCTATACCCTTTCAGCGCGCTAGGACCAGTTTGAAAATTAGCCGCCATTTTGAATCCGCCATTTTGCAAAAAAAATGGCGGCCTCAAAAACTGCCAGGGTCCCTCTATGACATTTAGTTGAGCACCCCCTACCTAGGTCTGACCGCGTTTAGCGGGCCGTCAAACATTGTTTTTACCCGATCCGGTAGACGAGCCCTTGAGGCCTTGTAAAAGAGCCCTTGAGGCCTACTTGCAAAATAAACTTTTGAATTTAGACCCAAAAATCAGATTTTTCAGGAGGTCACCGGACTACCCTCCATACAATGGAACCAAACTCCTACCCCCAGCATACCTCCTTCTGGGGGAACAATCATGTAAATTAATCATTGGGCTGCAGCTTTATATAATACTTGGCCTTCCCTACCTTCACATAGGCGTAAGGTGAAAAATGTATTCACTGTTATATATAATAATTTTTTTAATATATAATAGTTGTTCTAGTAATGAAACGGCCGAGCCATATATTTTGCCTAAAGTGTAGCGTTTGTAAATTTAGGGCTTGTAGATCGAATAACTTTTGGACAGTGCAAGCCATAGATTTATAATTAGCATAGATGCCTAGTCTGTACATCCCTAGTGAAGCCATTTTGAGTACGACATTATGTCGCACTTGTGTCATCGTATCCGCACTAGAACTTCATCTTTTAAACTTTCGAAGTTTAACATTGAATTTCTCAAAACTGTCCATTTACATGATGAATTTTCAAACAATCATATAAAAATAAGTAGGAAACTTAAGAGTTCTGATTCTTTTTGCTTATAAAAGAACATGTTTTGAACTGAATGCTGATCGCAATAACTCAATACTGACAATAAGTTACCTTTTTATTGAGAATGACACACATAGAGAAAAGTATAGACTAGTATTGGTAATATGAAACATAATTAAAATTTAAGTTTTGTAAGATGTTAATGATGCCATAGGACAGGGTTCGGCAAGCTTTTGAATAAAAGACTCAACTGCAGTAGAAATAATCAGTTTTAGGAATCTCCAAATGCCATAAGAGTTGATTTGGTTAGTTTAGATCCTGTATGTGTTTGCATATTGGGTCCCTTATGAGCAGCACAATTGCAGCTTGAAAGGGCCACATGTCTGCCAACCTCTGCACTAACAGAGCATAACATCACTTGGTACTAATTCTTTTATTGTTTATTTTCCATTTCAATTTATTAATGGCGAATCAGTCAGTTGTACTAATAGGTTTATAAACTAAGCTAATATTTCAAAATTGAAAGATAACCAAACTGTGATTTGAGGAATCAGGCTGATGTGCTAGGTGGTAACAAATTGATTCCTACATTAAAAACAAATACTGGTTATTTACAGTAACATGATTGAGTGAGATGTGTTGAATCTTATTCTAATGGCAATTACCATAACATACACTCCACAAGTCCAACTTGAAACTGAATGCAATCAGCATACCCGCAGTCAAATTCAAAACATTATACCGGCTGCTAATGATAAGATTGATAAGCTTATCAACGAGCCTATAACTTGTTTACACTCTCAAATATTTAGTCATAAATTTTTAATATTATTTTTATTCAACGCCTTTTACAATATATAAACTGCTAACCTTCGTAAACTGAGGAGACGTGAGACGTGTTGACGTCACGTTCTCTTCCGAACAACCTCTATGAAGCGGTGTATCATTAAATGAGCAAAAACTAATATTTACCAGCTGCTTTTATAGAAAAATCAATGCTGGCGCCGACCGACACCTGTTCACGGTCGGTGTTCAGTGGCGCGCGAGCCTGAGCAGCGAGCACGGCCTACGCGACTTACGGCAGATAGCGACTGCGGTGTCCTTGGACGTCGCTCGGCATCGGCCGGCTGCTCGACCTTTACACTCCGCTTTTAATTTGGGAGATGTTGGAAGAACGCGCTATCAATCGTTATCACGACTACCTGACACTTGTTTGACAGATGGTGATGCGTTTACGGGGTAAGATACATCATAGATGTGAATTTTTTTTGTTTACTTAATATTAAATACCTTTTGCTTGGAGGGAGGAGGCGTTATAATATGAATTTTGAGAAAAAAAGAGCAAAATATTAGGGCCCGAAATCGGGGATGATATCAGGCCTGATAAAGTGTGGATGTAATTGGCACTTAAGGGCCTATTACACTTATCCCGCCTTCGGTTGGCGAACATTCGGCCGCGAGTGTCGCGACGTCTATCGGAACAAAGGATCGTTTTCCATTTCACAAAATATTATCCCATCGTTTTAATATCTTTTCGTGTAAAAAAATAGTTAAACTACAAAAATATCTAATACTAAACATTTTTGGCAATTCAGGACAAATTATTTTCTTTATGTCGGATATTTTTAACGATGTTCTTATATTTTTGCTGTCGGCCCTCTTTTGTTTAAATTCTTTCTCGAGAATAGGTAGCCTAATTTTACCGACTTAGGTGTATCCATAGAGAAATAAAAAGTAAGGATAGAGTGCTCACTCCATACATCAGTTTTGGTACAAAAAAGCTTATTATTTTCGTAGTCGACATCTAGCATCGAGTAGCGGAATTATCAGTACCGCTACTTGACACTCGATGTCTCAGGTTCCGCGCCTCACGAAAATTGTATTTCTCAACAATTTACAACTAATAGTTACAAGCAGAAGAAGTTGAAAATAGAGTTCCGGTTATATTGGGTCATTAGTCATTACCTATGAAATTGGCGTTTTTGTTCATAAGTATTAGTCATGTCATAGTTTCTTCTTCTTCTTCTTCTTCTTTGCCATGTCCCGTTATTTGGAGTCGGCCCTCCTCGTTCGAAGGCGCCAGATTTTTTCTGTCTTGGGTTGTCTGCGTGTTGATCTGCGCCCGCTCCATGTCTTTGGTAACGGTTGTCCACCACGAGGTAAGCGGCCTCCCTTTGCCGTTCTTTTTCTCTGGGATGGCCATGGCCTTTTTGACTGCATACTCTTCGTCACGTCTCATCACATGCCCGAACCATCTCATACGGCTTATAGCCATCTTTTTTACAATGGGAGGTACCTTGAAAGAGCCTCGTATATGTTCATTTCGGACTCTGTCCACCTCAGCATTTTCATCTCATTGGTGTGCATCTTCTGTTCTTGTTTTTTCTTGGTCGCCCAGCACTCGGAGCCGTACATCAATGCCGGTCGTACTGAGGTTTTGTAAACGCGCCCTTTTAGTTGTATTGGCATGCGATTATCACAGAGTACCCCGGTTAGGGTCCTCCATCTCAGCCACCCTGCGTTCACTTTGTGGGTGACGTCTGCGTCTATGTTGGCATCTGCCGTCAGCATAGATCTGAGGTACTTTAACTGATCGACTTTAGGCACTCCTTAGGCACACTTTAGGGGTCCTTCAATGACGATGTCTGTGTCTGGGATTGGCTGATCACTGAAGCTGCATTTCAGGTATTCGGTCTTGGATCGACTGATGCGCAGACTATTGTCCTCAAGCGCTTGTCTCCATTGCTGGAGGTTAGAATTTAGTTTGTTCGCACATTTGTCGATGAGCACGATATCGTCTGCGTAGAGCATTGTCTACGGGAGAAAAGACTGGATGTTTAGTGAGATAATCCATAGAATGGGCTAAGTGCCGATCCCTGATGAACACCTACCTTTACTTCGAACGGTGCGCTGAGTCCGGCTAAGCTTTTAACTTGCGTGCTGATGCGATCGTATTTTATACAATTATTTGCTACTTTTAGTGATTTATGTATTCAGAATACCGCCCTGAAAACAACTCTTTTCATGTGCTGCCGGCTCGAGTATTTATATGACTTATTTTTTTCTTTTCAAAAGCACCAATAGGAGCGCTCCACATATTTTATAACGCGGCCAATTAGAAGCATCTAAATTTAAACCACTTTTTGTACTGA
Organism: Cydia pomonella; assembly: GCF_033807575.1. NCBI lineage: Eukaryota > Metazoa > Arthropoda > Insecta > Lepidoptera > Tortricidae > Cydia > Cydia pomonella. The sequence goes on from NC_084705.1 coordinate 92,494, forward strand.
TCAAATATTGCAAATCACTCTTTCATCATCCTCCATACTATCAACACCCACTTTCTACATTGAACCGTTTTGGCAAGAACCCTTCTAAACCAGTACCTTTTGGAAGATTATACTTCACTTTATTATCAATCGAAGTTTTATTTGAGTCGTCGACATCCTGACCTGCACGGCGGCTACAGTATGTTTTGAAAATTACATATTGTTGTTTAATTTTTTTTTAAATGGCAGTTAGGATAGTTATTATTTTGTCGATTAAATTTTTATTGATAAGTGGTTATTGCGAATTCATATATTTACCACTAAACGCAAGTAGCAAATGTATTAACTCTCAATAAACACTAATTACTTAATGTGAAGGCCAGCCACACTTGGCCTTAAGAGCCCGTCAACGTGCTCACTAGCGCCACTGGAATATAATTGTAATTATTATAATTTTACGATACATATTTAAAAAAGGGGGCCGCTACGTACTGTATTTTGTATTTAAGTACCTTCTGAGAACATCAAACTAGTTTCTATGTTGCTGGATTCGTCGATCTATAAACTCAAAACGAAAACGGCCGTTTTAACTTTGGACGCCTATATTGACGAATCCAGAAACGTAAAAACTATTCTGATGTATTCAAAAGGTACTTAAATACTACATACAATACGTAGCGGCCCCCTTTTTTTATTAAATATCTATCGTTAAATTTAAATAATCACAATTATTTAGCAGTGGTGCTAGTTAGCACGTTGATGGGCTCTTATGGCTCCTCTACACGATGGACCATCATAGTGGCCCACTAAGCTGGGCCAGCGTGTAGAGAGGGTAGTGGTGTCGGATGGCTTATGGCGCGCGGGATGGCGATGGGATGACCGCGGTGTCGGTTTTTCGTCCGCACATCAAAGGCAGTGGACCAGCGATGGCTGTCCGAGTGTCCGCATCTACACGTGGCCCATCCCTCAGTGCGTGCTCGAACACGGTCGAGTGAGGACGTTCGTGCTGTGTATTATTTTGATTAAAAATGACGAGTATGTGGCCGCATCACGAAAGAATAAAGTTTTTAGAGTTATATCGGGGAAAAAGCGTAACATGGAACCCCGAACATAAAGACCAAAACTATAGAAATAAGGTAGCAGGATATTAAAAAAAATAGTTTTTATAACAAATAGTGCACGAATTAATAAGAGGATTAGGAAAATTACTTATACATTACGCAGACATCTGTATATACAGTACATTCACAATTTAAATAAATAAATATCTTATACCTTTAAACGAGCAATTCTTGTATATATATATATTTCTGTGATCTCGGAAACGGCTCTAACGATTTCGCTGAAATTTGGTATAGGGGGGTTTTTGGGGGTATACAATCTATCTAGATTAGTCTTATGTTTGGGAAAACGCGTGTTTTCGAGTTTTCATGGGGTTTTTTCGACGCAGAATATGGTCGTTAATTTCGTGTTGCCGGCTACTGTCCGTCTGGTCCAGCGGGTTAAGACGCGGACTGCTAAACGAGTGTTACGGGTTCGAATCTCGCCCGGTGACTAACTTTTTTTTATATGTTCAAGTTTATATATAATTTTTAAATTTTTATTGTTTTAGACAAGTTTAATTTAGTAAAAAAATGACCTATGTAATAAGAGAAATTGACAATAGATGGCGTTACTCTGTGATAAGTGCTGTAAGGTTAAAATCGATTGTAAATAATAACAATTGTCAGTTCACATTTTACTTTTTAAGTTTATGTAGATTATCACCTATACACCACCATATTACAATAAATAGTTATAACCGAGCAAAGCTCGGTCGCCCAGGTACTACCAATAATAAAAGAAATTAATATTAGATACCTACATATCTAAATATACATACATAAATTATACCTACATATCTAAATATACATAAATAATATATACCTACACAGCGGCACATTAAGGAAGAGACAAGTAATGATTTTTAGTAGGGTTTCAAAGCTTTGAAGAGTTTATTGCACAAATTTAAATTGACTAAAGTGACAACCTGTGTGGCCTAGTGGGTAGTGACCCTGCCTATGAAGCCGATGGTCCCGGGTTCAAATCCTGGTAAGGACATTTATTCGTGTGATGAGCATGGATATTCGTTCCGGAGACATGGATGTCTTCTATGTATTTAAGTATTTATACATATGTATATAATATGTATATCGTTGTCTAAGTACCCACAACACAAGCCTTATTGAGCTTTCTGTGGGACTTAGTCAATTTGTGTAATACTGTCCCATAATAAGTAGTTTATTTATTTATTTATTGCGATGGATAGATAACATTCACCATAATCTTCTACGTCATTTTTTTTTTAATTACTTTATTATTGTGCATATTAAGAAAAGGTTGGTACGTGGCATATAAATAAATTGCTGCAGCGGCTAATGCTCCCACGTCCATCTTGGAAAACGAATAGATCGCAACTGAATGTCGCCATCGTGTAGTGGCGTGTCAGCCATCGCATGGCCATCTCGCTGGGCCAGCGCTGGGCCATCGTGAAGAGGAGCCATTAAGGCGAGCGCCAAAAAGTCCATCTAGACCATTTGTATAGCCAAGTTTAAGGTCTCAACTTTTGAAGGGAACTTTGATTCCAGAAAAAGATCGGCAATATGGCCGGGTGCAAATGCAGAGGGCTTAGCGGGAAAACAAAAACGATCGCAGCCTCAAGAATGACGCATTCTTCACATTAGCGAATGCTAATGCGAATCCGAGTGTCCAGGATGCGAATTACCGAATGCGAATGTGAATTCGTATGTTAGGCAATATTTAGTTGTTATTATCATTCCTAATTAGAAAAACAAACTGTTAGTACATAAAACATATGTATCCTTAGAACATGTCATAATCATAATGCATTACCTACTTGAAAACAGTTTGCGCGCACTGGCCATACGCGAGTCGACGAGACAGGACACGACCTGTGCACATTCGCATTCGCAAAACATTCGCTTCATTTGCTGCGAATGAGGATGTCGCCGCGAATGTTTAATATGATGCGAATATTCGTTATACCTACGAATGCAAATGCGATTATTCGTGACATCCGTAGTATACACAACAGGTACAGTAAGCAGGCGCCTTTAATCCTCCAAATACCGCGGCATATCAAGCCGATACGGTAGGTAATCTGTAATAGATTTACTTATCCGTGTAAAGGGCGTTTGCTGATCGAATGTAATAATAACACAAAATACCTACACGCTCGGCTTCAGCCCCTGTTGATAGTACTTGCATTTCATAGTCATTCATTGATACCACAACACAGCAGTTTGTTCTAGAGTATTAAATTTATTCGATTTTAACTAAGTAGGTAAATAATATATATACGAGTAGAGAGTTAGACTCAATATCCATATAAAATTAAATACCAATGCCGCGTGAATATGTTTTAACTGATTCAACTCTTGAAGTCAATGTGATGGGTCGCGACAAAATTCTTAAAGTACCTTTCGAGGAAGCACTTGATAGCACTGGTAAGTAGGCTTGGACGAGGTCCAAAATTAACACAACACACTGTAAGTACTTACATAATTATATGTTTAGCGATAAGTCCGCCTGTTGTTACCTACCAATGTGTATATTTTATCAATTTCTGTATCTGTTTTTTATGTAGTGTGAAATAAATAATTAGATAGATAGATAGATAGATACATTCTTTATTCATACCCACAACATACATGGCATTAGCATCAAAACAAACAAAAAAGAAAAGTGTAAAATAAAAACATGCAAACTTAATTTAATAAAAACATATATATATATATATTTTATTATTATTACTTGTATGTCTCTTACAAATTCTCGGGACCATGTGGTCCCGGGCATTTTGAAGGCGTGCGTGGGGCCGAAGCCAACACGTAGAGACCCCTTGTAATAAGACAATTTACTCTAAAAGTAATTTGACGCCAACCAACGATTATCCCTGTTCACACTATAGCAGTGCACCCAAGGACAAGCCCCGGTTAGTGTAGGACTATTGTAAAAAAAAGCGGCCAAGTGCGAGTCGGACTCGCCCATGAAGGGTTCCGTACCATATAAGACGTATTAAAAAAATTATTAAAAAAAAGTATTACTTACTAGATCTCGTTCAACATTTTACCACTTTGGACACACATTTTACCACTTTGGTAGTGTCTCTCGCGCAAACTATTCAGTTTAGAAAAAAATGATATTAGAAACCTAAATATCATTTTTGAAGACCTATCCATAGATACCCCACACGTATAGGTTTGATGAAAAAAAAAATATTTTTTTTATTTTATGACTTATTAAAAAAACTACTTACTAGATCTCGTTCAAACCAATTTTCGGTGGAAGTTTGCATCGTAATGTAAATCATTTTTTTTTTTTTCATTTTTCATTCTATTATTTTAGAAGTTACAGGGGGGGGACACACATTTTTAGGGTTCCGTAGTGTTTATTTATCCATCCGTGTTGTTCACATTCAACGAAAACGCAAATGCAATTTTTCAACACAATTTTATTTGCCAAAAAAAAGGACATTGATAAAAAAAACACAATCTTGTTATATATAACAGGCTGACGCAACTAGGAACAAAATAAGTTTTGTATGGAACTTGTTTCGCAAATCTTTGCCAACGAAGAAAAATAAAACGTCAGTGCTATTTATTCTGTCAAGTTTACAAAGGCTTCAATGTTTTGTTCAGGTATTTCGTGCAATTTCTTTATTATTTAGTGAAAATATCGATAATAGTGAACCGTGATCAGAATAAAGAACGAGTTTGTTACAATGCCACCGAGAAAACGGTTTACTAAGTGTGAAATATGTGGCAAGCGAGCCACTCGAGAAAATCACGAAAAAAGGAATTTTATGGCGAAATTTCCCTTGGATAAAGACCGGTACGTATTGCTTTAGATACTTTTGACCTTATTTTGGTGCAGCAGGCTTTAAACACATCGAAAATTTGATATTTTATATTATTTTATAGTTGTGAACTAGGGATGTACTAAAACTATCGATAATTGTATGTTTATTTGTATATCAGTGTAAGTAATTAAATAAAATATGTGAAATTTCCTGAGAACTTGCATGCAATAAAATAAAATAAATAAAAATAAAAATAAAATAAAAATAAAATAAAAATAAAATATAAATAAAATATAAATAAAATAAAATAAAATAAAATAAAATAAAAATAAAAATAAAAATCATTTATTTCGGACGACACAATCCATATTTTGTTGGTTACAAATTACAATATGACACAAAATTAATTCGTCGAAGATTTTCAGTGGAAAATTATCTATCATCTATGCATTAATGGTCATTATTTAACATATTTGATTTGATTTATAGATGCATATTAGCGCTAAATAATCAGTTGATCATCTCATTAGCAAACACTTGGAATATAAACTATACATAACCAAGGCTGTATGTTTTCAGATGCAGGCAGTGGGTTAAATTTGTTGGGAATGAAGACCTGATACATCTTCCCATAGAAAAGTTACATTTATTGAAACATGTATCTGCAGATCATTTTGAAAGTAGTGCTTTTAATAAATAAAAAAATAAGAAAAAAAATAGTAAAGGATTTTATAATTACAATCTGAGTGTAACGAGGTATTCTAAAATAGAATCCTAGCGTAGTGAGGGATACAAGTGTTAACGCCTATGGGTGGTATTCCACCTATGCAATTTCTTTGTCCAATGTGTATTGCGTCTCACATTTTGATTAATGACAGAGTGAGACGCAATAACATTGGACCAAGAAATTGGATAGGTGGAATACCACCCTAAGGTGGAAATATTTTTGCTACCACGTGATAAATTTACATACTGCTTTTCACATCACCTATGAGGAAATTATTATGGTACAAATAGATAAATAAATTTAATTAATGGTAATTAAATTAAATAATTTAACCTAAGAAGTATGAAAAAAGAGGAAAAAAGTGATCCCTCTTAGTAGGGAAAAAAAAGTGCTACTTTGATCCTTCCTAGTGGTGAAGAACAACAAGGTGTTCTAAAAAAAAATCGAGTCCACATTAAGCTCGACCACGTATTAGTCCACTCATAGAACTATCCACTATATAACATACAACTTAAATGTGGACTCGATCCTAACTTGATTTCGAGTACAAAATTTGTAGACAAGAGTCTATATTTCAACCCTCCCCATTTTATCGATATCGATAAGAAACGCAAGCGTATAGCGTACTATACTATTTAAATTGCTTATGTTGGTACTATGGTTCTTTGACAGTTCTTTGTCGTACATTTTGGTAATGATTTGCGAAACAAAGGGATTCCACTCGCTAGTATGGAAGTCCCGTCTCTTAAATCGTAGTGATTTTATGCTCTTTGATATATAATTACTAACAGAATGTCGTTCGCTAGTTTGTAGTCAGTACAACGACATCTAGCAGGGAATTAGGACATCAAGAAAAATATAATAATGTTTGTATATTTTATAATAACATGTCGTTAGCCAGTTTGCCGTGGGGACAGCGACCTCTAGCGAACAATTAGGGCAAGTATATACGTTGTACACACCAGTTTGTGGCCAGTACAGTGACATCTAGCACAGAATCTTATTACTAAACTAACATTAATCTAAACACTTTAACACGTAGCCAAATGGCAAAAAACGGAACCCTTATAGATTCGTCATGTCCGTCTGTCTGTCCGATTCTGTCACAGACACTTTTTTCCGAAACTATAAGAGCTGTACTATTCAAATCTAGTTAGTGGATGTATTCTATGAACCGCATTAAGATTTTCACACAAAAATAGAAAAAAAACAATAAATTTTGGGGGTTCCCCATACTTAGAACTGAAACTCAAAAAATCTTTTTTCATCAAACCCATACGTGTGGGGTATCTATGGATAGGTCTTCAAAAATGATATTGAGGTTTCTAATACAATTTTTTTCTAAAATGAATAGTTTGCGCGAGAGACACTTCCAAAGTGGTAAAATGTGTGTCCCCCCCCCCCCCCCGTAACTTCTAAAATAACAGAATGAAAAATCTAAAAAAAATATATGATATACATTGCCATGTAAACTTCCACCGAAAATTGGTTTGAACGAGATCTAGTAAGTAGTTTTTTTTTAAAACGTCATGAAATTTATTTATTTTTTTTTTCAAACCCATACGTGTGGGATGTCTATGGATAGGTTTTCAAAAATGATATTGAGGTTTCTAATATCATTTTTTTCTAAACTGAATAGTTTGCGCGAGAGAACCTTCCAAAGTGAAAAAAAGTGTGTCCCCCCCCCCCTGTAACTTCTAAAATAACAGAATGAAAAATCTAAAAAAAATATATGATATACATTACGATGCAAACTTCCACCGAAAATTGGTTTGAACGAGATCTAGTCAGTAGTTTTTTTTTTAATAAGTCATAAAATTAAAAAAAAAAAAAAAATCTTCAAACCCATACGTGTGGGGTATCTATGGATAGGTCTTCAAAATGATATTTACGTTCCTAATATATTTTTTTTCTAAAGTGAATAGTTTGCGCGAGAGACACTTCCAAAGTGAAAAAAGCGGCCAAGTGCGAGTCGGACTCGCCCATGAAGGTTTCCGTCCCATTTATGACGTATAAAAAAAACTACTTACTAGATCTCGTTCAAACCAATTTTCGGTGGAAGTTTGCATGGCAATGTACATCATATATATTTTTTAGATTTTTCATTCTGTTATTTTAGAAGTTACAGGGGGGGGGGGGGACACTTTTTTTCACTTTGGAAGGTTCTCTCACGCAAACTATTTAAAAGTTAAAAAAAAAATTATATTAGAAACCTCAATATCATTTTTGAAGACCTATCCATAGATATCCCACACGCATGAGGGTTTGATAAACGTTTTGAGTTTCATTTCTAAGTATGGGAAACCCCCAAAATGTATTGTTTTTTTTTTCTATTTTTGTATAAAAATCTTAATGCGGTTCATAGAATACATCTACTTACCAAGTTTGAACAGCTCCTATGGTCCACGGTTTGCGGCATGAATGAAGAGAAACAAAGTTGTAGAGAATCACCTTTATTCCCCCAAAACTGATATTTTGGAAATTACACCTGAAAAACGCGACAAATTCAAAATATTATCATTATCTCCTATGTTCCACGGTTTGCGGCATGAATGAAGAGAAACAAAGTTGTAGAGAATCAATATCTGAATAATTTTGGTTCCCACCATTTTCCCCCCAAAATCAATATTTTGGAAATTAACTTAATTAATTTACCCATTTCATGCCGTAAAACGTGGAACTTAGGAGATAATGATAATATTTTGAATATGTCGCGTTTTTCAGGTTTAATTTCCAAAATATCGATTCTAGAAGAAAATTTGTGAGGACCAAACTTGTAGAGAATCAAATTTCCTAAATTTTAGTGTAAAATCAAAAATGGCCGAGTTATTCAAGAAAAACCGTTTTTTAAAAAAAAAAAAAAACATTTTTTGAATATACACAGGAGCCTGATTCGGTCTACTTTTTGAATTTACATTCCACAGTGACTCCCCCGAGTTTCCTACCAAAAAAAAATCCAAGAACTGATTATTCACGAGTAGGGTCGGTTTTTTGGATATAATGGCTGTACTATCAAACAAACAAACAAACAAACATTTATTCAGCAAATAGGCCACAGGGGCACTTTTACATGTCCATTTTTACAAACAATAAATTAAAAAAAAAAAACAATTACAAATATCGAATCTATGAAATAATAAATACTTTATTAGAGATGTATACTGTCTCTAAATGTCAAATTACACAAAAAAAACTATGATAAAAAAATAAAACCATAAAATACTAAAATTCTTTAGAGATGTATAAGTCTCTAAGTGTCAGAGATAAAATATAAAAATATATATTAAATTATCCTTAGAGATGTAGAGGGTCGCCAAGGCTTGAATTTTTATATAAATAATTAAAAGACAAATAAATTAAAACAGACAAGAACCGAATGAAGTGTCTCACGTTAATGTCACTCAAAAGTAAAGTTACATACTTTAACATAACCTGTGCCCCGTGTAAGCTTAAACAGACCGGTCTCCACAAACAGCACCCGTTCACGAGTATGACGTGTATCTCAGCCATCGCCTCCCTCAACCTTCATTCGGGAAAGTGGCGACCCGATCAACGACGCCACCGTAAGTAAAGACTTTTAAGCGAGCATGACATGTTCAAGCTGCCGGGTTGTATTAATATAAATATAATAAAAAAAAATGTGAGATACAACATTTGTGCTTGTAAGTTACATTAAAGACGGCATAGCGCCACATAAACGCGACTACATATTATTCATAAGGAGTGCCTACCTATAAAACTAAATTATAAATTTAAATTGACTTAGAGATGTACAGGTCTCTAAGTGTCCAAATCATTAAAATAGGTATTAAAATAAAATGAAATTTAAAATAAAATAAAATTTAAAATAAAATAAAATTTAAATTAAAATAAAATCTATGGATGCTGTAGTCGGCCAGCGAAATGGATTTTCAAATGCCCACTCCGTAGTTTTTCAACCTATCTTATTTACCATCGGTGGGCCAGCTGTGGGTTTAGGTGTGGTGTAGGTCGTAGGGCACTTGTTTGCTTTGGAACCAACGTAAGCAGTTGAATTGTGTTAAATAACAATGTACAGGTGTTGGCGCGTACAACTACCGGTGCGTGGCGCTGAGCAGCGCGGCGGCGCTGGCGTACGCGTGCGTGTGCTACGGCGGCGCCATCCTCGTGCCGGCCGGCGCCTGCGAGCTGCGCGCCGCGCCCAAGCACCAGGCCGCCATGCTCGCCGCGCCCTTCGTCGGTGAGTCCATATAGACACACATACACACACACCCTCACACTAGTGCACTACCTGCTATATTAAATACCGATTTATAGGTAATTTTTGTAACACCGTTCTTTGTCAATATTGCAGTTGAAATACGAATATTTTCTAAGGGACATTGGTCATACGAGTATGGAAAAACTTTATTATACCTAGGACCAATACCAAAATAAATGACAATGTGTTCTTAGGGACCTCCAATGTTGGTCTGTGGTGACAAATAAGAAGTGATTGTGTTACGTAACTTGACAGCGGGCGTGGTGGGGACGGTGGTGTGGGGCTGGCTGGGTGACCAGCGCGGGCGGCGCCGCGCTCTGCTGGGCACACTAGGCGGCGCGGCGCTGACAAACGCGGTCGCCAGCATCTCGCCCACCTGGCAGCTGCTGCTGCTGCTGCAGTGTGCTAGCACTTTTCTGTGAGTACTGTCATAATTGATCAAAATCAACTAATCACGTTTTGATTTTCAACCATCAACATCATTATAAAATGTGGTGCTAAAATATAGAGAGATTTTAGAAATCCTATCCGACTGGTGGACCCCAAACTCTGATTAGACCAGCTGTATTTTACGACATCCTATTTGTTTAATCGAACAAACCGTTCGAGCTGCAAAATATGCCAAAGGAATGCAATACAGACTATAATCGTCGGATGTAAATTTCCAGCGCTTCGGGAGTGTATCCGCTGGTGATGACGCTGCTGAGCGAGAGCGCGCCGCGCGCGAGCCGCGACCGCGCTCTCCTCACCGTCGCCACCGCCATGCTGTGCTCGCAGGGCGTCATGGCAGGTAAGCGTACTACACTACTCCGGCACCATACTCTAACTAATGTCAGGTGTAGAGTAACAGCTACGGCTAACGACGCCTTTAGCTTGTTCTTGTCTGTTTGTGCAGAGATTTATCTGTTGAGATATTGTAATCAGAATACAATTACTACCTTAAACCTGTTCTCTTTTCTTACTGGTTTGATATGTTAAGGTTTAGCGATCCCCATCATACCCCTGACTTTCTCCTACTACGTCCCGGCCCTGGGCATCTACTGGAACTCGTGGCGAACGCTCATGTTGGCGTACTCGCTGCCCGCCATTGTCGCCGGGCTGGGAATATGGCTTTTCGTCCAAGAGAGTCCCAAGTTCGTACTCACCAAAGGTGACGAGGACAGTGCGATGAAAATTCTGGGATTCATTCATAGAGTAAATAAAGCGGACGAGAAATTTCAGGTGAGTTATAGCAGCACGCTAGCGCAGTTGATACGAGGCGGCATGGCAATGTTCCCATAAGAAGTTCACCTTGACCTCCTAGAGTCTAGTCTACAGCTAATTATAAGGCTGGTAGCTCATTATTAAAAGACAAGATGAGAAGCCGTGCTAATAAAAACCAATACTTGTTATTTAGATATTACGTAACAAAAGATTTACAAATTTCAACGACTAAATCTATCAAGTTTACATTTTTGCTCTAAAATCGTTACCGGATTAATATCTACATCTTATAATGTATTCTCCCAGATATCACTTCTCAGATTAACTCATCAATTTTCAATGGGGTTTTTCCTTCAGTGTGGCGAAATGCCCATGTTATCCATTTATCCAAAATTTCTAACCCCATTTTACATAAACTTTCGGCCAACATCTATTCTCCCATTCATGTTAAAAATATTAGAAGCAGTAGTTCACAAACAACTAAGTATCTACCCACATCGACTTGTGTCTATTTTCATATCAACTCTTTACAATCCTGCACCAGCTCGCTGGCTCAAAACAAACTTAATTATTCAACTGCCGTTTGAGTAACCAAAATATATATATTACTAATATAGTATCGCAAGCGAATGACTCTCTCCGGTTGCAGGTGCAGGGACTCTTCCTAGATCCCCAGGAGAAGACGACAGCGAGGGCGGGAGCGGGTGAGGCGGCGGGGCGCGAGCGGCTGAAGGCGCTGTTCCGCGCGCCGCTGCGCAAGTACACCGCCATCTGTACGCTGCTCTTCATCGGCATGCAGTTGTATGTTACCTACAGATTTCAATTGCAAATCTTGGGTCTGGTCATTACATTGTAATAGTCAGTGTTCTTGACGAGATGACGGCTTTAGCGCCATATTAGAATTATTAGACATTCACTGGCGTTGACACCCGTTAACTTACCTACCTTGAAATTACAGATAAGGCAGTAACAGGTCATAGCCATAATAAATTGATATACATTGCCTATTGAGACTGAGAAGTTGTTTTTTTAGTATAGGAGCTTTTCTTATTTGGCTGCCAAAAATATCGAACCAGTTGACGAAGCTGCTCCACTCTGGCGAGGACTCCGACAGGACGCTCTGTGCCATCATCGAGAGCAGCCTGCACGCCGAGACCCGAGCGCTCACCGAGGTGAGGTTTCAAAACCCTGCGACATAATGATGATATCTCAGCCAACAGAAAAGCGTTTTGATATTACCTTGTTATAATTGACAGCCCGCCGCGAGTGGTGCTGGTGTCTCATGCTCCATTAACGTGCCGGCACTGCTGATATTGCTGGCGGCGTGCAGTCTACAGTTAATAGCTAACGGTGTGCTCAGTCTGGTACTCTCTACTTATACTTTATGTCATGTGTACTTATGGTTTTATATCATTATATTTACTTTAAACATATTATACTAATGCCCCGGCCACGAACGCACTCTCCGAGCGTCACGAGCCTGGCCGACCGATGCACGCTCCTGGCCCTCGGGCAAAATGTTGTTGCGTGTACCACATGCACTGCGCTGTGCAGGCGGTGGGGCGCTTCGGGCGGCGCAACTCGGTGACGGGGCTGGTGCTGGTGTGCGGCGCGAGCGGCGCGCTGGCGGCGGCGGGCCCGCCCGCCACCCTCGGCGTCGCGCTCTACGCCGGCCTCGTCGTCGGCATCATCGTCGTCGGGCCCTACACCGCCATCGCCGTCTCGCTCTTCCCCACGCACTTGAGGTAGGCCCCAGATTCCTTATTAAAAAACATAGTTAAAACAAGTCTGCGCTCGTTACCTCGTCCGCTTCGAAGTCAAACAAAACTTTCAACCATTTTAATCTCCAATTATCCCCTGAAGATGAAAGGGATAAAATGTATCCTTTTATCTTACCCCGGTCCATAAACTATCTGTGGGCCAGAATTCATCTTAAACCGGTTTTCACTTGATTAAGTAGTCATTCAAAAACGAAAGTTTAGAATATAAATTGTGACAAACGTTTCAGGAGCCTAGCGGTGGGGCTGACGATAACGGGCGGACGGCTGTGCGGCTTCTTCACCATCCAGCTCGCTAACTACCTGCTCGGGCGCCACTGCCGGCTCGGCCTGCTGCTGTTCTCCGCCGTCTTCGCAAGTGAGTTCTCGTTAAAGCCCCTGAACTGCGCCCAACTGGTTAAGAACCTGCTAATCCTGCTGTTACGGATCCTAAATTTGGTTTAATTGCACAAAGCCTTATTGAGCTTAATTATGCCATTGTCTTCACATTGGTCTTAGATACGTTATAACCAGGGCCCGTACATTTCATGCCGTTGACGGAAAATCACGTCACGCTATATAGGGTATGATTACTTAATATTCCAATTAGTATTTTCGTAATAATTAATCATTTGTCAACCTCTTTAGGTAACTAATATAGATACTCAGTACAGAAACGTCTAACTGACTTTCATCTTATTGTCACTCAACTAAATAAGAGATTATTGAATAATACATATTTTTGAGTTTCATTTCAACAGTGTATTTTACATAACAAGTATTTATTTTTCTACGCGTCAATTGGTAAGTTACCTAAATTTGTAGTGTTGTAAGAAAACTTCCTGTCTGTTAAACTACGTCATTTTTGCGTCACTGGCATGAAATGTACGAGCCTTGGTTATAAGGAATATATACCCTCATCTGTTATTTATTTGTGATAGTGAAAAAAACAAAGCGGCCAAGTGCGAGTCGGACTCGCCCATGAAGGGTTCCGTACCAACTACTTACTAGATCTCGTTCAAACCAATTTTCGGTGGAAGTTTGCATGGTAATGTATATCATATTTTTTTTAGTTTTATCATTCTTAACAGAATAACTTTTAGAAGTTACAGGGGGGGGGGGACACATTTTACCACTTTGGAAGTGTCTCTCGCGCAAACTATTCAGTTTAGAAAAAAAATGATACCTATTAGAAACCTCAATATCATTTTTGAAGCGCCACCGCCACCCCACACGTAAAATGAATGAATATTTTTATTTCATGTAACACATGGACACATGTTTTTATTAGTAGAACTTACAAACTAAAGGGTTAGGAGGTACAGCAAACACTAATTTAAAATAAAACAACACTGATGGGGGAATGCAATCCCTCACAGTGCGACAAGTAGGGACAGTCAACCCTATCCGCTATCATTCGTAGGATGCTGTTGGGAATGCCACGCACCTGGCGCACCAGGGATGCTGCGCGTGAACGCATGGTAGTATAAAAACAGTCCACGCGCGCCGTCACGAACATCCCTGATGCGCTACAGAAACGGGACAGCCCCATCAGCACCCGGAACGCATTGTTGTACTGGACCCCAAGGGCCCCGTATGCCCGTAAAAGATTGATGAAAAAAAAATTTGTGAGTTTCAGTTTTAAGTATGGGGAACCCCCAAAATTTATTGTTTTTTTTTTTCTATTTTTGTGTAAAAATCTTAATGCGGTTCATAGAATACATCTACTTACCAAGTTTATAGTTTCGGAAAAAAAGTGGCTGTGACATAAACGGACAGACAGACGGACATGACGAATCTATAAGGGTTCCGTTTTTTGCCATTTGGCGATGGAACCCTAAAAATGATAGTTAATATTGACATTACCTGGGCGACCGAGCTTTGCTCGGTTATGACTATTTATTGTAATATGGTGGTGGTGGTGATAATGGCTATCCATACTTTTTTTTTATTTAAGTCCTTTTTCAGAATGAAAGGTCAAATATTAAAATTAAATAAAAAAAATTGGGCCACCAAAGTCACACAATACGCTCAGGTCAGAGAAGTGCCTAGTTTCTAAAACTATCACAGCTAAACATAGATGTCGCTTTTCTACATTGTCTCAGGTCTGGGTGCTTGTGCTACCTTCGTTGTTTCTGATTTCCATAACAAAAGTGCTTTAGCTACTTACTGGTGATGTTATCCACATTAATTTGTTTGTTTTTTCGATATTCGTAATCTCAACCTTACAGCACTTGTCACAGAGTAACGCCATCTATTGGTAATTTCTCTTATTACATAGCTCGTGAGCTATGGTTCAATTTAGGTCAATACGCATTGCGCGAGGCATAGTAGTTAGTTTTTATGTCATTATCCGAGAGATGGTGTCACAAAAACTACGCTAGAAAGTGTATTTAAAATTTGTATCGGTAAATTTTACATTTTGCACTATTGCTTCATAAGTCTCAATAAAATAAAAACTCGAAAGCATAAATCTTATTCACGTAATCAGTATAGGTAACTGGTAGACATATTTATGAGAAATATATATTGTTATCTCAAACATTAACTACATTTTTTTTTTACTAAATTAAACTTGTCTAAAACAATAAAAATTTTAAAATTATATATAAACTTGTATATATTAAAAAAAAAAAAAAAAGTTAGTCACCGGGCGAAATTCGAACCCGTAACACTCGTTTCAAGCCGTCCGTGTCTTAACCCGCTGGACCAGACGGACAGTGACCGGCAGCACGATATTAGCGACCATATTCTGCGTTGAAAGGAAAACGCATGAAAACTAGAAAACATGCGTTTTAACAAACATAAGACTAATCTAGATCGATTGTATACTCCCAAAAACCCCCATATACCAAATTTCAGCGAAATCGTTAGAGCCGTTTCCGAGATGACAGAAATATATGTATATACAAGAATTGCTCGTTTAAAGGTATAAGATTGACACACTGGAAATAAGTTTCCTATTTAGTAAAATTGCGTAGTACATAAGAGAGGGAAATTTGAGAATACTGAAGATATGTATCGATTCTGATGCCGATTCGACTTGCAGGTTCTGCACTGCTGCTGCGTCTGCTGCCGAGCGATCGGCGCCCGCGAGCGTCGCTCGAGCGAGCGGGTCCTGGTGGCGTCGCCTTGATACCGTTCAACCAACCGACAACAGACTAATGTTCTACATCAAGATTTCAAGCGGTTTCTGTAATTCTTTGTCAGTACTGTAAGCCTTAATCACACATCGTCATTTGAAAATTAAACGAATGTTTATGATAATACAAATATAATTTTAAAGCAATTGTTACTCTCTGTCTAATAAACACGTAAACGGATGTAATGGGTACTTAATTATTGGGTCCATGAAAGTTTTTCCTAATAATGTAACCAGTAACAGTACGAAGAACGAAACAGAAGATTTGTAAAGAAATGCGATTTAAGGTGGTTCGACTAGGTTACCCAAAGCTTAAACCTCACTAGATGGCGCCACAATTGCAAATTTTGAGTTTTAATTTTTTTGTGGAGTAGTCTTGGTATTTCTATACTGTAAATTATATTTAGCGCACTCTTTAAATAAATATTGAACTATTACAACAAACATTGAACACTTCATTGTACAAAAACTACCCCTTAATGTCGACAGAATGTTTCTTGACTCTATTTCTAAGTATCACTCACACATTGAAACAGTCTTACTGGGATCCGTGTAGTAGACAATTTGGCACAGCGTGAGTAAGCTTCAATGGCGTTACGGTATGTACGTGGAAATACATGCAATAGGATGTGGGTTCGAGACTCATTAGAATTTTTTTTGTTATCAGTATTATCAAGTACCTATTATTATTAAATTATTTTATGAGAAATATGAGCGTTTTCCATGAAAATATTAAAAATCTGATTCTCACACATCATGATATTTTTGGGTTCTTCCAACTCAGAATCACTAGCATAATCAATCCTCGTGCTAAAAAAACCCGAAAATTTGTATTGAAATTTTAGTTTTACATTGTAATTTCTTTCACACTAAAATGTGACGTAATGGTATGGATATTTTAGGATATCTTTTTTTAATGCTAGGGTGGAGAAGATTCTAAGTAGAATGAACCTAAGAAAGTCTAAATTAGTAAGTCAGATTTTCCGGTATTTTTTTTAAAAAAAAACGCTGTTTTGTTCTAAAATTAAAGCAATCCCTTACTGCCCAGCCTTTAAAAAAGTAGGTACTATTTTACAGTAGAATAATTAAAACATTTTTTTACGATACATTAAATTAAATTACAGTGAGTTACATAATTGCATGGCCTTCTATTTATAACCATTATAAAAAGAAATGAGATATTTACCATGTTTGTTTATATTATTGATTTCCCGATATTTTGACACAACTAGAAGTTTCACACAATGCCTAGAGATAGAAAATTATTTATTTATTTTATTTATTGTCAATTTCATTCAACGGATCACATCATATCCAATTTATTTTCTACCTAGTTGGTTATTAAATTCTGTTACTGCAATAATCTTTATCTACATAAAATATACCAACGAAAGTTTAAAAAAGTATATATTAAAATGAAGTACACAAAATCAGGAATTACATATGACAATATCATTCAAAATCGCCTCCTCTGGCTTTGACACAGGCCCTCAAACGACGAGGCCAGTCATCAATAGCGGCACGCACCATTGTCATGTCTAATTCCGTCACTGTCTTAACTATGGCCCGCTTGAGGGAGTTAAGATTTGTGTGGGGTTTAGCACAGGCTTTCTCCTCAATAACCTGCTATATGGCATAATCCAGGGGGTTAAGGTCCGGGCTGGAGGACGGCCAGTCTTCGTGGGCAATAAAGTCAATTTTGTTCCTTCGAAACCAGGCTTGAGTTGTTTTTGCCTTATGTGCAGGAGCTGAGTCCTGTTCAAAGATCCATGGCTGGTTTTGAAATAGGGTGTGGCTTAAGGGCTTCACTATTGGTTCGAGAACGGTTTCCAGTTTCTGGTTTTCACACTTTTTTCACAGAAATGAATCTGTGTTAGCCCTGAGTATGACACACCCAAAATCATGTTTGGCGGGTGCCCACATTTGTGCAACGCAATAGGGTTGTTTCCATCTACAAATCTTAGGGCATAATTGTATCCCAATAAATTCTTTTGGATTATAAGAACATGTTAAACTGCTTTTACGGACCTGTAATGACCATATTTTTATAAAAATTGAATTTAAAATAACTTTTGGCACACATCACGTGACCAAACTCGAAACATCATTGAAGATTCTGATGACGTCACAACTCTCGGATTGACACTGTTGACAGTTAGGCGATTAACAACAAATGACAAATATCAGTTGACAGTTCGTATCTTCTACGTATGTATGTAGTTATGTGTCAAACCATAAACTGTGACGTCAACAATTTTCAAAGAGCGTCTTGGGCGCGAAAGCATCTGTCAAAATATATTTTGTTAATTTAACATATTTAAAGCCGTTTTTAGTATAAAAGCTGAATTTTAAGGCAACTTTTAGTTAATATAGAAAGTAATACAAGCGTTTCAAAAAATTGGAATACGATTCTCTTTTAGGCCCCAATTCATTATAGATACGACGAGATAAGCGTTATGTGTGGTATATAATTATAGCTCACAAATCCACCACATTATGTCATTTTTTATTTTTTCGGTAGCATTTGTTTTAACGGAAATAAAGAGGTTGCAAATCGAGTAACAGAACTTCAGAACAGATATCATTTGATATTTACCAGTCGCTTTTCGGTGAAGGAAAACATCGTGAGGAAACTGGACTAATCCCAAAAAGGCTTAGTTTTACCCTCTGGGTTGGAAGGTCAGATGGCAGTGGCTTTCGTAAAAACTAGTGCCTACGCCAAATCTTGGGATTAGTTGTCAAAGCGGACCCCAAGCTCCATTGAGCCGTGGCAATATGCTGGGACAACGCTAGGAAGAAAGAAAGAAATCGAGTAACAGAACTTAGTAACCAACTAAGTATAATAGTTATGATGTAAATGTCCATATCATGTTGGAGTCATATATGTATTAGCCAACTAATTATTCAAGATCAATACACTTAGCTCCCTTAGGTATTCGCCTAAGTACAATCTCGGGCAAAATTGAGTTTTATAAAAGTGAACTAGTTTCTAGGTCATATTTTCTATGAATTGGTCATTTTTGTAGACTCCAATTACAGTTACACTTTTCCTGGTTTTTCGCGGACCAGAATATCGATGATTTTTGTAACTTGATTTAGACGTTGCTATCATTTTCAATCCAAAAACACATAAAATCACAATTCAGAACATGCGGCAGCGTTGTTTTCTATCAAGTACCTCAAGCACCAGAGCGGCTACCGGGAAAATCGAAATTCGTCAATTTGGGGCATTTTTCTCTGTCACTCTAATTACGTCTTAGTGAGAGTAAAAGAAAGATCCCCGCAATTTGCGAATTTAGGTTTTCGCGGTAGGCCCCCAAGTCCTGTCAAGTTTCAGCAGTGTTGCCAGGTGAGCGGAAGAGAATTATCGTACTTGAGTGTCAATATTATTGTACCGTTGAAAAAAATATCGTACGCCAATCAAAAAGGCAGCCCCTAAAAATGTCTAGCAAAATAAGCTTAAATTTCCAATTAATAATAAAAAAAGACAATTTTCGTCTAAATTGCGCAAAAAATCTGTTTATGTTTGTGTATTTTTGGGATAGACTCAAACGGTATACAGGAAATTGTGACATTTTAAACTTTAAACTTACACCAAGGAGCCGAACACCCAAAAGATACTAATTTTAGCCTATTTCTGAGAGAAAGTGTCATATTTTGCTTCAAATTACTAGAGTTTTAAGGTGGCATCATCCAAGGGCTGAAAGTATAGTACTTTAGTGTACGATAATGCTCTTTGGAACATTACGTCATACCGGGGCCCAAATTATCGTACATGTACGACAATTATCGTACGCCTGGTCACACTGAGTGTCAGTGTCGACAAAGTCAGCTATAAACGCGTCAAACATCGCAACGTCGCGCCGATGGCCGGCCGAGGCATGGAGTGGCAACGCCGCAATGTATTTGTACACGACATTTGTCACACACACATGAGTAAAATTTATAAAAATATAACGTTGATTATTGCATGATTTCTGTATGAAACAAAGTTTTTCTATTAATTTAGCGCAAATGAATATTCGAAAGTAGATAGATGCGCAACTATTTATGTAATAATATTGTGTAATTAATTAATTAATAGCGATTGTTTTTTGTATGAAAATCGAACCACCTTAAGTAAATTCTGGCTAAATCCGGTTCTCGTATGATAAGGCAGAGCGATGCGCGCGCGCACGTCGCGTGCCACCGCATGACCACGCCGCCGCCGCCACGCCGGCGCCGCTCCGTGTAGACCGGCACGTAGCCCCTCTACGGGCTACGGGTTACGGGCTACGGAGAATAAAAAGTCATAATTTCGGATTTGATCCTTGAGTAACTTTCACCGTAAATAATGGTTTAGGTACATGGCGAATTTAAATTACCAAATTGGCTTGACTATTATTTTGTGAATAACTGACAAAAAAACCAGTCTATAATCCTTTTTGTCTACAATATTGTTCCGGTTTTATACGCATATAAATAAACACAAACACTATCATGAATACTTATGTACTCCTCGAACTGGGAAGATGTACCTAAAGTCGTGATTGCCTACGTGCTTGTCCTCGTGCTACCTACTTCCTCGGAAAACCACTGATTCCGGCATCGTTGTTGACAACAGTACTTATTAGAATCCTTGCTCTGGCATCGCCTTCCGTCTGCCATCGGTCTCGATAACTTGTCTCACTTAATTTGTAACCTTAACCAAGCAAAAATGGTCTTTTTGCCGCAGTGTTAGGAGCTCAGTCCGTTCAGGGTCCAGTGCAGTGAAGTAATAAGGTAATAACCCAGTTAGATAAGGCGAGCTGCGGGGTGGCGTGTGGCTTGTAGCGACAGTGTGCACGGAGCAAGGTTCCCGGTCGTCACTGACCCAGTTGCGGGTGTTTACTGGAGGTGAGATACCTACTGAGGTCGAGTCCCGCCGTGAACTGCGAACTTATCCCAAACGTTCGCATGCACCGAGCAAGGCTGTCGCGTGTGCGGCGCGGCCGCGGCCGGCCCGCCGTTAAGGCGCAGTAGGCTCAGCCACCAGTTTATGGAAAATCGTGACGCTTCTTTAAATCACAATACGGTTACCAAAAAATTAATAGCAATATTGAGGCCTTCCTCTAGTAGCCTTATCGATCCGAAACCGGATTCATTAAATAACTTTCGCTCAATAGAGAAAAATCACGATCATAGGTCTAAAACGTACCATTACAAATTTGTAATTACTTATTTTTGCGCAAAAGCTTTTTACATGAAATTTGCTTCTAAAAATCCTTAATTTTATTTTTGATCGTACTCATCGATTACTTTTTTTGTTAAAACTAAACTAAAGGGCCAAAGTACTTTTTACAGTGCATATATATACGCTCTGTTACTTTACCGCCCCAGTACGGAATCTAACACTGCAGGTACGTGCGTATGTCGAAAATTTAAAGGGCCATATGTACTGTAAAACGTGATTTGCAACTCGTGGTGAATTACCTACTTTTCGCACTTGTATCGTAATGTAATTCATGCCTAAAAACTTGTCTCTTTTTACATTGAAATAAATTTCTAACGCAACAATTTCAGGTATCTTATGAGAAATTTACACTTCTTGTCAAATTTAATACAATTAACTTACAAATGTAATACATAATATTTAATAAAATTTATTATTTTTCCCAAATTCAACTGTTACTGTAGGTAACTCTGTTATTATTAACACAGCGTTACTATCTTGCCTCAAAGTTTGATTGACAGTTTTTAAAATGAAATAATATACAGTATATATTAAAATACTTTGATTCCAGAAATTTCTTGCTGTTTACCACTAACCAATGTTCTTCCTGCATTTTTAACAAAATATAGGTATTAAAGGTTTTGGTAAAGTAACGCAGTTGTTGTTGGGACATCCCATGTTTTTTTAAATATCGAAATATATGATATAGTTATCGTGAAAGCTTCGCTGCAGCGACGATAGACTAATTAGGTACTTATAGAAAACATTATAAATATTCTGAATGAATATAAAAAAAGTATCTTTTATTAACTAATTTGTCTCTTAAAATGATTTTTGCACACAATTTCTATTAGGCATTAAAAAGTATTTTGGCCCTAAATATAACAATGATATCCGCGACCCAGAGCCACACGGCCTGGCTGCGTAGACAAGATGCCAATCGTTCACGCTCCCTAGCGTCTCTCTCTATCACTCTTCCATATTAGTGCGACAGGGACAGTTGCGTTTCGTTGGCTACGGAGAGTTCACGATTGACATCTGTCTACGCAGCCGGAGCTCACGGCGCCTTAACAAGCTAGTGCCGACGGATTAACTTCAGCGCCTCGCAGGGTTGTACGTTGTATGCCGCTGATTGTTAATTAATAATATTAGTTGTCGCAACTATATAAATAAATAAAGTGCAGGGTTAAAGTTTCGGTAAAGGTACATATTTATTTCAATCACTGAAATCAATGACAATAGATAGAATACTAAATTTTAATATTAGAATTTTATGGACTTATGGATATTTTTTATGTATTAAGTATTTATATATTTTGATTATTTACAAAAATGAAGCATACAGCTTATAAAATGCTCTCCTTATGATAAATTGAACCGATTTTTCTCGATTCAATGATCAGATAAATCAGATTTAATCGATTTAATTAACCGGTGAGTACCGGCCCTATCATGTAATTAGATTGATAAAATTCCATAACAATGAGTTGACTCTAATGATGGTTTGAATGTGTCACGTTCGCGGCGCGTGCCCATCATGATTATTAACTTCAGTAGGTACTTAGGTGATGGCGTCTGTATTACACTCCTGGTACAAGCTAAGTGGGCGACAAAATGCGGCAGGGCCAATATTTATAACGGTCATATCATAAGTATTTTGATCTGATTTAGTTTATGGCTGCGCATCCATAACCGCTTGGCAAGCTGGTGCCGACTACAGAGGGTAAACTGAGCGTGTTCCGACTGTCATGAGATCTTTACCTATATTATATGTATACTTATGTCGTAATGCCATAGATCGGAGGAAACTAGCAGCGTATCCGGTTAATAAGTTTTTGGCAAAAATTTAATTTTTGGTACAAGCTTTTATCACTGGCTGTACTTTTTTTCCACAGGCAACTAATACTCATCGAGACAATTCTAAAAACACCAAACACAATTAGTTGTATTTGCGTTGTTTTATCACAGAGTTTCTATTGCTACCTCCTGTCTTCATGATCAGATCAGCTTGATGGTACCATAATATTGCATTGGCACCCGACTTAGATATATATGCAAATTTTCAGCTTCATCGGAAACCTCAAATTTAACTTGCAAGATTTGTCCCATAAGTTAAATAAAAGCTTGTAAACAGCTTGTAAAAATAAATTGACCGCATCAATCGGTTTCAGCCTCCGTTCTCTCTCCCTACTACCGTTACGTATGGCATTGTATGTAAACTTTGCGAACGAGTAGATAACATTTACAGTTATACCTATACCCTATACGTAAGTATATTTTAGACGGCGGTTGTTTGATAACATACCTGGCCTTCGCGCCTCGTGTGCCGCGACTGACGAAATGTACACTTTGCATTACTTATATGGATAAGGTTTGGGGAACATATTCCTCTTGCAATATCAGGTAATCATACTTGCGTAATTGCCGTGCTGTTGTCATTTCCTCGGAATGTCATCATTTTATCCGTGGTGTGTGTGAATGTCATTATTTTATTGGTGTATTTTTTAACCGACTTCAATTTCATAGACGGAGGAGTTCTGTATTCAGTTGTGGCTATTTTTTTATTCTTAGCATCGTGGACAGCTGTTTTTAGGACGTAGTAAAATTTACAAGATCCACTCCAACGTACTGATTACTTTCTTTGATTTTTTTAAGCTCTAACCTGCCAGTCTTTTTTTTATACTACGTTGGTGGCAAACAAGCATACGGCCCGCCTGATGGTAAGCAGTCTCCATAGCCTATGTACGCCTGCAACTCCAGAGGAGTTACATGCGCGTTGCCGACCCAAAACCCGCCCCCCTCATTGAGCTCTGGCAACCTTACTCACCGGCAGGAACACAACACCAGTTGTTAGAGTACTTGCTAACTCTAACATTTACTTGATAGATTCTTGATAGTAATGTGAAACACGAAAGACGAATTCTTGATATAAACTTGCTTTATTATAACTTGATAGGTGTGCACACTTATACAGTAGCGAACGTGATTATTTAATGAATGGAAAAAGGTACTTATTGACTAGTTATAACACTTTTATATAAACTAAATGCTGATGGGGCAAATGATGAATATGATGCATGTGCAATTTATTTGTACATATTCCGGGGGCGGTTGAGATGAGAGAAAGATGCTGCGTAAAACTTGATATACATTATTTAAATTTAATTAAAACTAACTACTTTAAATGAAGGGGATGTTGCTTTATCTACTCGCGAAAGATTTGTCGTCTCGCTGTGATCTTCGTTGCTGTGTTGACGAGTCTCGCTGACTACGGCGAAGCGCGGAGACGCCCGGGGCTGGAGCGGCGTGGCGGCTGGTGGCTCCTCGACGATAAGGACGTCTTCCATCATCCTTGTCTTTACTTGTAGCAGGTTGTATATCTTGCGGAGATCTGAATGTAAGTTGTCGATTGGCAGGGAAACATCTCTGGGTAGGGTGCTTGCTATGGTGCTTAACTCATTAATAAGTTGTTCCGGAGTTAACATGTGTAAGTTAAAACGTCCTTGATGTATATCGGTGATGGTGTCTAATAACATGTCTTGCATTCCTTTTAGGTTGTGGAGCATATTACTTGCTATAGTGGCTCCTAAGTTGAAGTCGTTGATAATGTTGTTAGTTTCTACCTTTTGTTGCAAATTCTTGAAAGCTTCATCCATATGGTTTATATGTTGATGTAACATTTTATGTTGTTGATTCATAGTGTCTTCGGTACGTTTTAATAAATTGTATTCCGCTTCAACAATGGATGTTTGATTTTTCCAAAGGGAAGCCATATGTTTAGCGTTGTCTCGTAAAAGTGTTATATCTTTTTTTTTATATTGTTCGGCGAACCTTTCATCCAATACGCCGAATAAGCTGTTAGCGACGTAACCGACACCGTCGACAAGGCCGCGTAGAGTTCGTAGTACTCGTAGTGAGGTTTGTCGCGTGCTCGAATGCTGACTGAGCAACAGGTGGTTATAGTATTCGAGTTCTGAGAATCCATGACGCAGTTGTAGTATTATTATGTCACAGTGGACTTGTGTTTTGATAGTTTCGCAGGTATCTTTTAAGAATCGGGAGTATTTTTGTAATGCGTTCATTGCGTCCCAATAAGGTTCCATGTTATAATAGACGACTAGTTTCCATTCATCTCAAATTAACATCATGTCTGCTAATTTATCGAAGTATAGCCCCTGTGTTTCGCGAAATGGTATTATGTTGACATCGCACTGACCGGTTGAGAGGCATGATAAAAATAATAACAGTGCTGCGAACATTGATGACAGCGAAAACCTGGCCTTGTTTGCCTTTAGTTTTTGAGGATTTCTTGTTGAGTTTTGCTTTTCGAGTTCTTTGTCAGGTAGCGGCCTCTTCTGATGCATTTTAGGTAGTTCTTCTTCGGGGTGTTTCAACAAAATAGAGAGCTTGAGT
The DNA here is from genome assembly GCF_033807575.1 of Cydia pomonella. Classification (NCBI taxonomy): domain Eukaryota; kingdom Metazoa; phylum Arthropoda; class Insecta; order Lepidoptera; family Tortricidae; genus Cydia; species Cydia pomonella. The sequence goes on from NC_084705.1 coordinate 118,007, forward strand.
ACTGGACGCTTTAATATGCCGTTTTTCGTTTTAAGGGTCACAACCCTTACATATCCGTCTTGTCCCGGATGTAGCTCTATAACTCTGCCCATTGCCCATTTGCCTGGTGGCAGGTTATCATCATGAATGAGCACAACGTCGTTAAGGCTGATGTTGGCTAAAGGTTTTTTCCATTTACTTCTAGAGTTTAATAGTGCTAGGTACTCAGAACGCCATCTTTTCCATAAGTCTTGAAATATTTTCTGAGTGAGTTGCCATCTTGTACGCAAGTCTCTTTCTGTCTCTATCAATGTTAGAGTTGGACCGCTGCTTAGAAAGTGAGAAGGGGTCAAATAGTTGATGTCCTCAGGGTCTTCTGATATAGCGCACAGTGGTCTTGAGTTCATACAACCTTCGATCTGTGCTAATAAACTGCTGAATTCTTCATAAGTGAGCTTTTGATCTCCAATGACCCGTTTTAGATGGTACTTGAACGCTTTGACGCAACTTTCCCACAAGCCTCCGGCTGTTGGCCATGCGGGTGCATTGAAGTGCCAGGAGATTCCCATGTCGGATATCGTCCCAGGCACTCTGGATTTACTATGTTCTGGATTTCGAGGTATTCTTCCTGAAGTGTCTTGCTGGCTTTAAGGAAGTTTGTTCCATTGTCGCTGTACATGTGTAATGGAGTACCTCTTCGCGCAGCCATTCTTCGCAACGCTGCTATGAAAGCGGATGCTGTCATGTCCGATACCAGTTCGAGATGGACCGCTTTTGTAGCCATGCAGACAAACACGCACACGTATCCTTTAGTAGTCTTGATACCACGACCCTTGTTGGCCTTGAGGAATACGTGCCCCGTGAAGTCTACGCCAGTGTGTTCAAAAGGACGAGATGAATTAATTGCTTCTTGATGCAGGTAAGTCTCCCATGATTTGATTTTGCAGGTTTGCTTTTTGTTTTTTGCATGTCACGCAGTGTCGAATAAATTGCTTAGTGACCCTGTTGCCTCCGACGATCCAATATTTGTTTCTTATAAAATTTAGGGTTAGTCGGGCGCCGCCATGAAGAACCATTTTATGTGCGTTATCAATGATAAGGCTAGTCAATCGATGCTTGTGTGGCAAAATGATCGGGTGTTTCATGTCATACGCGATGTACGCGTTTCTCAATCTCCCCTTGACTCGCAGGATGTCGTCTTCATCTAAGAATGGACACAAAGCAAGTATGTTGCTTTTAGTCGAAATAGGTCGACCCTTTTTCAAATCATGATATTCATTTTGAAATTCTGCTTTTTGGACCCGCTTGATAATTAAGGCCTTTGCTTCTCTTATTTCCGATAAATGAAGATAATTGCCAGTTTTTCTGTCTTGCTGTTTCGTGATGAATCTTCGGACCCAGGCTACTACGTGCACTAGTTTTGATAACGAACTATATTTGTCAATTAGCTGGTCGATGATATTATCTTCTGTTTCAGTGTTGACGGCGACGTTAACTTGCATGATTTTTTGCTCTTCGTTCGTAGTGTAAATAATGGTTTTATCTTGACTCTTTGCTTGAAACGTCGGTAGCCAGGTGGGCCCTTGCCACCATAAAGAATGTTGTTTTAATTGTGACGCGGTAAGTCCTCTGCTTGCGCAATCCGAAGGATTCTCTCCTGATTTAACGTAGCCCCAGCACTCGGGAGGGATGACTTCTGTGATTTGTCGCACCCTGTTGGCGACGAATGTATTCCAGCGGTTAGGATCACCTTGCAGCCATCCCAAAACTGCGGTCGAATCTACCCAACCATAGATCTTGATATTATGGTTGGTTAAACATTGTTTTACCTTGGTCGTTAATTTTGCAAGAAGATGGGCTCCACACAACTCTGCTCTTGGTAGGGAGATAATTTTGCTATTCGGTACCAATCTTGATTTTCCGGCTAGTAAGATGATTTTCGGCTGGCCTTCTATATATATTTTGCAATAGATAACGCACGCGTAAGCTCGCGGCGTCGCGTCACTGAATGCATGTAACTCGATATCGCTGACAACGCCGGTGCCGATCCATCGCTGTATTTTAAATGTGTTTATATTATTATTTATATCTTGTTTAATAATTAACCATTCTTTATGCATATCACTTGGTATATTGTCATCCCATTTCAGAGGGGTTTTCCACAAAAGTTGGAAAAGCAGCTTCAAGTTGGTGGATATGGGTGTGAGCCAACCCAAGGGGTCAAATAGTTTGGAGATTTCTGATAACAACTGACGCTTGGTAGTGTTTTGCTGTACGTCCGAAACGATTTCCATTTTTGTTTCGAAATGAAATATATCTTGAGAGGGGTCCCATTGGAGTCCTAATGTTTTTCTTGATTCCATTTCTTTAAAGTAGTAGTTATTTTCATCTGAAGTATCTTGATTGTCGGTTCTGGCCAGTTCTTGGTAATTTGACATCCATTTTCTTAAGTAAAAGCCTCCAGACTGTAGTAGCTTTTGCAATTCATGCTGCAATTGCTTGGCTGATGAAACGGAATGGGAACCGTGAAGAAGGTCATCCATATAGAAACTTTCTTCGAGCGCTTTTGCTGCTTCAGGGTAGTTTGATCTTTTGTCATGGGCTAATTGTTTTAAGGTCATCATTGCTAGGAAGGGTGCAGCTTTTTGACCGTAGGTAACTGTTGTTAGTTGGTATTCTTGTAACATTTCGTTTGGCGAATCTCTCCAAATAATCTTCTGCAGACTCTGATCTTCTTGATGTACCCATATTTGCCTAAACATTTTCTCGACGTCGGCGATGTAAGCTACACGGTGCTGTCTCCATTTTAAGATGAGCGATAAAAGGTCCTTTTGAAGGTTAGGCCCTTTGTGCATGATATCATTAAGGCTGACTCCTGTAGATGTCTTCGCTGATCCATTGAATACGACCCGAAGAGCTGAGGTGCTTGATTCTCTTAAAACGCAATGATGTGGTAAGTAGCACTCACTCGCCTCACGTGCCTCACGTGCGTTCCGCCATTGTTTAGTCGGCGATATAGTCATATGACCCATTGATAGGTATTCGTGAATAAATGACTTGTACTGTTGCGCAATATGTTTATTTTTGTTGAATTTGTATTCCAATTGCCGGAATTGCGCCACAGCTTTACTTTTTGAGTGGCCTAGTTTCTGTAGACCAGCTTTTTTTTCAGAGGGATCCGTACTTGATATCTTCCGTCTGCCAACCTTGTTGTTGTTTCTTTGTAGTATTTGACACACTCATCTTCTTCATTGGTATTGAGTGTTTGTGCTGGAATATCTTCAATTTCCCAAAATTTCTGTATGTCTTCGATGTTATTTAACACCAAATTGCATTGAAAGCTTTGCGGTACTCTCCCACATATAATCCATCCTAAGTGCGTCTCTTGTACAACAAGGGATAAGTTTTCATGCTTGTACATTCCATGCATCAAAATAGTTGCGTAAATTTCAGCACCCAGTAATATATCGATCGAGTTGTTGACATTATAATTGTAGTCTGCCAGAGGTAAAGTATCCAAAATATCCCATCTTGCTTTGGGGAAGGTGAAATTGGGTAATTTTCTTGTTAAATCCTTCATAATAAAGGCTTCGGTGTTGAAGGAATATTTTTCATCTGATGATAAACAGGTCACATACAGCATGCCTTTACATTTGCTATCTCTAAGGCCCACTCCTGTGATCACTCCTTTTTCTTGCTGTCGTGGTAACCCTAGCTGTTGAGCGGCGTTTTCAGAAATCAAACACATCTGGGCCCCAGGATCTATTAAGGCACGCATCGTGCGGGGTACTCCATCATTTCCCAGAATTTTGATCATAGCTGTAGCTAAAAGGATATTTGGGTCTTGATTGTTGTCTTCACGTTGCTGTGCCACGTGAGTCCCAAATCCTTGTTGTCGACTTTGATTTCCGACCGTATTTACCGACGCTGCATTTTGATTGTGAAATGTCTCGTGCAAAAGTGTATTATGATACCCGCCGCATTCTTGACACCGTTTAGTAGAATGGCAAGGTTTGCCGTTATGATTGTATAAACAATTACTACAAAGATTAAGTTTTGTAATTGTTTTTCGTTTAAGTCCTGGGGCCATGTTTTTGAACTCGGTACAGAAATATATACCATGATCTTGCTGGCAAACTGGGCATTTGCGCCTGTATTCGAGGCCTGGCTTACTTGTTGGAGTCTTGTTGCTTGTAAAATACTGATTTAAACGGCTTGACTTGTATTGATTACTTGATGTAGATGGTGTATTCAAATCAAACTTGTTCGATTAACAGCGGCTTCTTGCTTGCGCCGTGACGACTCCATAGCGGTAAATTTGCCCTCCAAAAATGACAAGAATTCCTTTAATGATGGTAACTCCCTGGGCTGTTTTAGAACTGTCATGTATTCGTTGTGAGTTTCGGTGTCCAATTTCTGTTGCAATAAATGCAGAGATGTGACTTATTTGAAATACTTGTATTTAAAATGCAAATACAAAATGCAAAATACCTATTTTGTATTTTATATCAAATAGTTTTTGGGACCTATTTTCTATTTTCAAAATACAAAATACTTTTTATTAGGTAAAGTAAGTAGGAGTTACAATTTCTTCTGACGTTACAATCCTTGCAACTCTCTCATTAATTTCATTTCGTGTAATTACTTTTATCAATAAATATATGAATATGAATATTCTTTTATGTCGACCGGTCTGGCCTAGTGGGTAGTGACCCTGCCTATGAAGCCGATGGTCCTGGGTTCAAATCCTGGTAAGGGCATTTATTTGTGTGATGAACACAGATATTTGTTCCTGAGTCATGGTGTTTTCTGTTTTTTTTTTTAGTTTATTTATTCACTATGAATTTATTGAAACAGGGTTCAACACAATAAGCCACTATTGAAAACGTCTAGGGTTTATGTAATAGTTGGCGAGATCGCGCGGACCGATCCGAGTTTGCTTAATACTATTATTACTTAGTTATGTTTTCCTGTCGAAGCTGTTATTGCACCTATCGTTTAAATATCGACCTTATGTATATGTATTTAAGTATTTATAAATATTTATATATATCATTGTCTAGTACTCACAACACAAGCCTTAATGAGCTTATTACTGTGGGACTTAGTCAATTTGTGTAATAGTGTCCTATAATATTTATTTATTATTTTAACATGGAACTGGTGAATATGTTTAGTAGTGCCGCAAATTACCACAAGCGTAGCGAGAGATTAAAAATGTGGAATCTTAAGCGTTGCAAGGGTTTCAAGGCACGAGAGGTAAACAAACTTTTCTGCCCTGGTGAAACACAAACGAGACGTTTTCACTAACCAACGAGAGGTACCTATATACTAGCTGTAAAACATTACAAATCTAAATTAATGATTTTAATAATTGACCGTTAAAAACCATCACTTAAAAGTCCATTCAACCGGTAAAATTTGCACTCTAGAGGACTGATATACACACTATTTTTAAAGAATAAAAAAGCTTTCCAACTTGTAAATTCCGAGCAATACTAACTTTTTAATTCAGACAAGGTATTCACTATTTAAGAGTACCTTTTATCGCAAAGTATTTGTATTTTTAAAAAGCATTTTGAAAATACCTGTTTTGTATTTAGTATTTTAAATACAAATTTGAAAACTATTTTGTATTTTGCATTTGAAATAGTATATCAAGGAAGTATTTGTATTTTGTATTTAAATACTTTTTATAAACTATTTTTCACATCTCTGAATAAATGGACTAATATCGGATCCCAGGTGTCAATGTTGACTCCTAAGTTTTTTATACCGTTTAAACTTTCTATAGTGACGTCATGGAGTCTCTTGACGTGGCTTGACGTAGCTTGTTGCATCACAGGAAGGTGGAATTTCCCAACACGTAGTATAATTATCTGAACTGATGGGTAAGTGTTGTATAAGCCTTTCTGGTTCGCCCTTTATCTTGCTCTTCAGAAATTGCATCTTTTGTGCGTTTGATAAACATGGATTACTGTGGATAGCTTCGGTGAATAAATCTTTAAACGAAACCCATTGTTGATAGTGGCCATGAAATACGGGGATGTCTAGGCGTGGGGTAGACTTTTCTCTGTGCGATGTTGACCACAACTTGCTGTTAATTTGCTTCTTCATTGCTGCATGCTCGTTTTCGTATTTTGTAAATGTGTTTTCGTATTGCTCATCCGTTCCCCCGAGTTCACTGTCTATCTCCCAGTGCAGCGAATCGATGGCAGCCCAGCGAGAGTCCAGAGATTTTATGATATCTTCAAGCTCCCATTTCTCTGCTGCACTGTCTAGCTTGATATTAGCCTGCGTTCGAGCTAATGCCTTGAAATTGCTACTTTGTTTGCGTAACATTTCATCTAGTTTGCTATTATTTCCTTGCGATGTAAATGTAGGTTCGGGCAGATTTTTCTCGACTCCCGTTGCTGGCAATGTCGATTTGGCTGATCCTGGTTGCTGTCTTGGCGCCGGTTGAACGTTGACAGGGTTAGGTTTGGCTATTTCCGTGGGCGGGGTGGTTGAAGGGATTGATTTTTGAATTAGTTCTCTTGTTTGCATGTAGATGTTATACGTCTCATCATAAAGATTGTTGCAAAAGTAGGTATGATTAGGATTGTCAAACCCACGTAACTTTTCGTCATTGCTGTTGAACTCCTCCCAGTGTAAGTCGAGAGAAGATAATTTCCTTTTAATGTAATCTTCAGTCTTACGATCCTGACTATCCTTCTTGAAGTTGATTCTCACTTGTTTGATTACAGTTTGGAGCTGAATCTGATTTTGATACAGATCCTCCATATTACGCTTTCTTGATAATTAGTACTGTAAAGAAAATAACTTGATAATGGGTGGTGGTAGACTTGCTTGGTCACCTTTCTTGATAACTCGTGTTCACTTTCCTTGCTTTCTTGATTGTTCGCGTATGTAGGTATGTCTGCCTTGTTGCTTAGTTGTTTGACCTTGTTGTCTTACTTGATGTCTTGATTATTTCTTCCTCACTTGCTGGTTAATATTCTTCGTGCACTTCGCTATCTGCCTACTCAATCCAGTCGGTGAGACCCGGTTGTGGGAAGCCAACTGAGTTGAACTGACAAATAAATGAGCACAGAAGACGGTTATCGAAGGATCCATAGGTCGCTGGTTCAAATCCGGCTCGAAGGACCATTAATGTTAGAGTACTTGCTAACTCTAACATTTACTTGATAGATTCTTGATAGTAATGTGAAACACGAAAGACGAATTCTTGATATAAACTTGCTTTATTATAACTTGATAGGTGTGCACACTTATACAGTAGCGAACGTGATTATTTAATGAATGGAAAAAGGTACTTATTGACTAGTTATAACACTTTTATATAAACTAAATGCTGATGGGGCAAATGATGAATATGATGCATGTGCAATTTATTTGTACACCAGTCTAGTCATGGTTAGTCTTATAACCATTGTACCTGTTCCCCAGCAATACCGCTAAGGAGGAATGGTTCGAATACTTTGGACATGGGTTATCTCATGAAGGATTTTTTGTGTTTTACTTCAGCATTAAGTATATAAAAAAAATAGTCTAAAGTAGACGAAATTTAACGACATGAACGGAATGCAATGCATAGTTATTATTACCTTTTCCGACGTTTCAGCTAGGTTGCACCACCTCCATAGGTTGCATCCGTGGCTACAGCTGGTGCAGTGCAACCCAGCCAAAACGTCGGATAAGATAAAAATAATGAAATCATAAAGTGTTTATGTCGCTAAAACGCGAGAGATTAAGTTAAGATTATTAAGATTGTATGTTATGAAATAGGTGAAAATTAAATTTCGTCTACTACTTATACTAGGTAGTCTTTCTTCATGGTACAGTCGCTATCAGATCAGCGGCAGCAGCCAAAATGTTCACAAATATCTGAATAATGCCTCTATTACCCACTGTATATTTTCCATTTGATTGGAAGAACACTACAAATCATTCTATTACTCTTTATTGATATCCATCTGACGACCAGTTTGGCCTAGTGGGTAGTGACCCTGCCTACGAAGCTGATGGTCCCGGGTTCAAATCCTGGTAAGGGCATATATTCGTGTGATGAGCATGGATATTTGTTCCTGAGTCATGGGTGTTTTCTATGTATTTAAGTATTTATAAATATTTATATATTATATATATCGTTGTCTAAGTACCCTCAACACAAGCCTTATTGAGCTTACTGTAGGACTTGTCAATTTGTGTAATAATGTCCTATAATATTTATTTTATTTATTTATTTATCTTTAGCCTTATTCTATAGCCATCCTTAACCCTAGTTATCTTGAGCTTCTTATCGAGCTATCGCCTCGACGAGTATAACAGAGAGTAATCAAATGTACCTCGTACGGTTGTACTTATCACCGCACCGTAATGTGGTACCTAACCGGCGGAAAATTAACGTAAAATCATTTTTTACCAGACTGACGCAATATAGGTGCTGCTCAATATCAGCTCGCTGGATTACGAGTAGGGGTAGTCCACGGGCGGGGGAGGGGGAACTTTACTATGGCGGGCTGACATTGAGCAGTCATCGAACCTGGCTTATCGAATTGGGGGGCTATCGGCCACGCGCCAGATAACCCCCGCACCTATATAAGCCGAGATGCTCGCCCACATCTCCAGTACTCATCTAAGAGCCACACTGTCGCAATCGCAGCTTAATCGAGCATTCGGCAGATAACCTTAGTGTGTAGATTAACAATCCTGCATCGGGTTGCATCCTTATCCGTCACCAAAGTGTGTCAACAACGAACAGTATGCGTGTCCTGCATTTCCTCCTGCTGGTGCTAGCAGCCGTGATACTGGCGGCGCCGGCCGCGGCGCGACCCCCCACGCCGGCCGCGACGCACCTCGCCGCGCCGGCCGACACCCACCACGTCCACAAGCGGTCCTCCCTCTGCCTGCTGAAGCTCTGCAGTTTCTCGCTGCCCACAACGAAGAGGAGGGTCTACAAGGTTGGGAAACTGTGGTAGGAGCCGCGGCTGAGAAGAAAGTACCTGCTGCCAATATCTTGACTATCGCAAAAGATACGTCATGCCAGATCTGCGGTCGCAATCTCCGGCGAGCAAGCTAGTCTCGCGTCGCTGCCTGAGAGGCTACGCTGAAAAATCGTCAAACTGCAAGATTGATCAAACACGCGGTGACTTGGTAGAAGATGCGACGGCCTGCTGCTACTTTTATACATATGAAACCCTTTTTGTGTTGAAGGAGAAAAGAAGAACGTGTCATTAGAATTTTCTTTGCAGCCAAGCTGCCGCCTAGCAGATGCATCCGCACTTCATTTATTGGGAGAAGTCTAGAAGTTGAGCGGTGACGTCACCGCGCAGCTGTTGTGACCTTAGATTCGTAAGGGCGTAACGCTCTATTGTAGCATCTGGATCAAGTGCTAAAACAAAGTATTAAAATTGTAAAATAGCTTGTATAGTATTCTTATAGAATTAAGTAGCTATCATGGGTAAACATTGTTATTAAAATATTTAAATTACACCGGAAAAATAACACAATAAAACTTTTTTCTATACCTGTGCCTACATGCATTTCACTTCAGCCCCAACGCTTCCTCGTAGGTACGCAACGCAGTAACAACCTTTTATTCACACGAAGTTACGCACATCAAATACTTTTAAAAAGGATTACCTGTTTATAAACTATTAAACAGATGAGATCAAAAGACGAAACCTTGCATAAAGATTTTAGAATAAATACAGAATACAGTGGCATCCATTTGTAAGCGTAGATCTGCGAGCTGCTCGTGCACGTTGTATGCAATAGTTTTGTGCATAGCTAAGTACCTATGTCAGTATCTATCGTTGATTCAATAAAACACGAGTTTAGAATTTCTGCTACGATCAGTACATTGCATGTCATGTAATAGACACACTCGAGCGAGTATGACTTGGTGCCTAAACCTTATGGCTAAGTGATATGGCCTAGTACTTAACTATTAATACTCTAAGCATTTTAGCTTATCACTGCCACTTGTTTGTTATAACCTTTGCTTTAGTTTAATCATAAAACATAAATAAAGTAGAATACATCTAATCTGAAACAATAAAACATCATCGGCATCGTACGATACGCAAAACGTGCTTTGATTTCGCCCTGTGCACAATCTGAAAACGACCTAATTACAAAAACAAAAAGTCGGAACTTAATTGTTGCCACAATTAGTATGGCAAAGATCAAGATGACGTGTAAGTTACATCAAGACCTCTTTCAAATAATACCTATACATATTGTTTTATGTTATGATTGCATGTTTTAATAGTTATTTGTTTTAAATACAAGGAGGCAAAGTTGTTGTTTAACCGTTCGTGATAATATTGATACCCGAGCAAGCGAAAGATTGCAAAATTGAACCACGAGCATAGCGACTGGTTCGAGAAGTGGAACGCTTGAGCGTTGTGAGGGTTTCAAGACACGCAAACTTTGCATCCCCACTGCTTACTTTCACTAAACACAAAAATTTCACCACACCAGCGCGAGGAAAATACTAACTATGAAATACCAAATGAACGTTATAAAAAAGTAAGTAGTACATTAATTAAAATAAACTAACTTATCTATTAAATAACACTAAATTAAAACTAATAACTTATTAAATTATATTATATTAAATTAAATAAACATTTATTTCAGAATTAAATTTCCATATTATATTAGTAACTTATTACCTAATATATTACTAAACCTATGTTAATAATTATTTTATAATGTAGTATATTGACTATTATGGGCATGTAGGCTACACCAGTACTGCCAGAAAGCGCCCTACCCTGTCCGCGACTGTTGCAAGGAGACTGTTGGCGCTGCCGCGCACGCGCCGCACCAGCGACGCCACCCGCTTGCGCATGATGGCGTGGAAGCCGTCGGTGCGCGACTTTGCGAACATACCGCTAGCGCTGCAATAGCGCATCCTAAAAGCATTATTATATTGCACGCGTAGGGCGCTGTAAGTTTTTTGAGTAAAGTTGATCCATAGGCTGCAGGTGTAAAATGACTGACAGTACGCCTTAAAAAGGGTGACTTTAAAGTTGCTGGTACACCTTGCGAACCTAGGAATCAACATATTACTTCTTACAGCCAGCGCCCTACGCTCCCTTTCCACATCTACGTCATCTTTTAGCGATGCGGTTACCCAGTGTCCCAAGTTAAATTCTCTTTTTTTTTTTTTTTCCTGGCTTTCCCCTCTTGTGTTTTGGCAGGAGGGATTTTGCCAATGACGACGTTTTAAGACGTACCACGCACGATAAGCATGTTCGGTGTATGATAAATTTTGGTTTGGTAAAAGGACTTATGGTAGGTACCTAAAACAAAAAACATTTATTGTTAAGGACATCACAGACAACACAGGACATGTACAGTTTATTAGAAAAAGAGCGGGAAAGGTAACAGTTTTGACAATTAGAAGGCATACCAACATAAGGAGAGATAAGAAATGGACAATAGACATAAGATAAGGTGATTTTACTAGAAAATGTAGAGCCGTTAAAGTTTTATATTATTTTCTTGTATGTGTTTAAGAAGAATTCTAGTGATGGGAGGATCCATGAGAACTAGAAGCGTTTGAAAATTGATAGGCCGCGGGATATTATTCGGTAATACATCATATAACGAGCGGTTAAGTCTATTGCAAGAAAAGAAAATGTGATCCGAAGTTCCTTCGTCAAGACCGCACTCGCATAAAGAGCTGTCCCGCACCCTAATTTTTGCGAGGAATACAGGAGTACAGACATGACCCAAACGGAGACGGCAGAGTGTAGACGTGGCCCATTTACTAGCAGAACGAAAACTAAAGAACCACGGTTTATGAGGTATAATTGGTTGTATGATTCCATAATGTTTTCCAACATGGCGTCTAGAAGAATCCCATAATTCTTGCCAATCGTCCCTCGAGTCACGGCGAGCTTTAATCATTAAGTCAGACGCTAGAACCATGTTGTGAGTCTCCGATCCATTAAGGGTGGCCTGCTTAGCCCACATGTCGGCGTTCTCATTGCCGTCGATCCCACAGTGACCCGGAATCCAGACTAATGTTACTTGTAAACCTATTTCTTCACATCTGTACAGTAGTTGTTTAAGTTTCAGGATGAAAGGGGAAATCATTTTCATTTTGAGCTGGTTACCTGATACGGCTTGGAGGCAGCTTTTGGCATCAGAGAAGATTATAACTTTGGGAATTTTGTGAGACTCAACATATGCCACTGCTTCCATTAAGGCAATTGATTCCCCAGTGAAGACGGAGGACTGTGAGGGACATTTGTATGATAAGAGGATGTGGTATCTAGGGATCCAAACTGCTGCTCCTACACAGCTATTGGGGTTCAATTTTGAAGCATCAGTGAAGATTGGTAAGAAATCTTGCCATTTTTCCAATTCTTTGTTTAATTTAATATTAGCTCCTGGATCATTTTTGTTGATGTTAAAATCTAAAATTACACTGGGGCAGTAAGTTAAATAATTATATTCAAATTCAAATATTGGGTTTTTCTCTGTGTTATAAAGTGAGGATGGGAGGTTTTCAATTTTTCTGAAGCTGGTAATGAATCTTGGTGTTTGTTTATGGGTCCAATATGCATTTACAGATACCACAGATGAGAGAGCCTGTAAGCGAGGAATGAGGGGGTGATTGGATATCGAACAAGCCCTCAAAACATATCGGTCTGCAAGGAGTTGCCTACGGAGAAAAAGGGGAGCTTCCACACACTCAACCTGCATGGCATTTTTTGGTGAGGATCTCATGGCTCCAAGAATGATCCGAAGACATTTGGCTTGGATAGCGTCTAACTTCTTGAGAGCTACTTTATTGCAAGGTTCTAGGACAAATGAACCATAATCCATTTGGCTACGAATTATGGCATTATAGACAAGTTTTTGGCAGTAGGGATGAGCGCCCCACCAGACCCCAGACAGGGATCGGAGCACATTAATGCCATTTTCACATTTGTCAACAACATGATTTAAATGAGGAACACCTGTCATTTTGGAGACTTTGACACTTGGACACTTTGGTCGTCTAATTTGACAGTTCTTCCCCTTAAGACCAGCAACTCACTTTTAGAGACATTGTACTTGAGACGACGGGCTTCCGCATACCGCTCACAAACACCAGGGTCCTCAGGGCGTCGATCGACGGGCTCAGCAACACCATGTCGTCTGCGTAACTGATGTTATTTACGGACGTCCCATCTATTGAACATACGACCATAGTGTTGCTGAGCTCCTCAATCAGCCGATTGACATATAGGCTGAAGAGTCTAGGCGACGTAAGCCCCCCCTGCCTGACCCCGCACTCCAGCCTATACTCATCGTATAGCGAACCCGCCCACCTTACGACATTAGTTTGGATGGCCGTACCAAAACCTGAACAGTTCCACCAATTCCCCGCGTACAGACGTCTCATCGTACAGTTTTTGCCAAAGTTTGTCATAGGACACCAAATCGAAGGCTTTCGAAAGATCAAGAAAACACACAAAAACTTGTGATTTCCTGTCTGTGTAGAATCGGACAGTGTGCTTAAGACAAAGGACTACCGTCTCGGTGGACAAGCCCGACCGAAATCTTATATTAAATAAAATTTAAATACGTCTAAAAAGTTTGGCCCCTTTCGTATGGTGCCGAGGATGCTGGCAGTATTTCCCCGCTGTATTGCGATGCTAATACGTTGTGCGAGAAAGCTGCCAGCTCTTAGGTCACGTGAAAAATGTATTCGGGGCCGAGACCCCTGTACTTTTGTACTTTATGCTTTTCAGTCGCTTTAGCCGCCGCACCTGCATGGAACCCGTGTGAAAAAGGTTTGCCTGGAATAGTTCTTGACAGAAAAACTAATATGAAACAGCGATCGAGTGTGAAAGGGGTGATGCGAACAACTGAAAGTAACTAATCTTAGGAGATTAGGACATTGTTTCTGCATTTCTGCTGGTTTTATCAGAGCATTCTTCATTAGCATAAACTGCCACCGGTTAGGGTCAGAGTGCATGCATTCCCCTTGCACTGAACGCACTAACGAACCACTGTTAGAGATAGCGCGCATACCTAACCTTGCACTGAATGCACGCAAATATTTTGATGACATCAAATATCATAACATCGAGTTTTTCCGCCCGCGCATCTTCGATGCTCGACTATAGTGAGCCTTTGACCCCGGAATCCGTAACAATTATCTGTAATCGAAGTTCAGGCTTATTCTGGTCCTTTTGTAGATCCTAGTGGTCGGTAAGCTTTGTGAACCGCTGTTGCTGCGCGCGAGTGACGCTAGAGCTCCCAACCTAGCTGGCTTAGCTCTGACGGTTGGCTATAAGAATACCTAGTAGATACACTGACAGAAAAAAATACAGACTCACAAGCGAAATTATAAACCTTTAAATTTAAGAAGACATTTTGGTTCTTTTCTTTGTGCTCATGTTCAGAGCGTACTGTACATCGCTGCATACCTGAAGCACGCAGCGATCGCTAAATACTCTGCGGGTCCAAAACAACGACGCCTTCAGGGTGCTGTTGCTTGCGGCTGCCGCGATGTTTGCGGATGCGAACGTGGGCAGTTTCCACGCCACGCGCCGCAAGCGTTGCGCCGCGCGATGCTTGGCGGGGTGCATGACAGCCGCCGTAGCCTTCTGTCCCTCGTGGCTAAAAGGTGGGACAGAGGCCTTTTGAAGCACCGGTCCTCCATGCACGTTAGCCTTAATAATACATTTAATGTAATATAATTTATTTAATTTAATTTATATGATCAATTTATTTGTTTTAAATGTTAATGGTTGTAATAATAAATTAATTATTTTCATTAATTTTATTTTAATTAAAACTATGTTGACATTTTGATTTAATTCAAATTTTAATTAATGTAAATTAGTTTTATATTGTATAGGTATGTTATATGGATTCCTTATTGTCCGAAATAAATGATATTTTTTATATTAATTAAATTAACGTTTATTCAGATTGATAAAATACTTTATTATTCTCATTATTACATGGCTTTAATGGCCAATATTAATAGTTTAAAGCATAATTTTAAATTTAAAAGAAAATAGAAACATGCACAAATAATTGGAACAAAATATGCATTATCTTAAATTCCTAATGAATACAAAAAAAGTATGAACATGAAGAATAAAGAATGGAATGCGCTCCCGCCCTCTGTATTCCCTGATAAATATGACCTCGGTCTCTTTAAAGCAAGAGTGAATAGGCTACTACTGAATCGGTGAGCTCCATCTTAGGCCCTGTCTTCACTTTGCATCAGGTGTGACTAGAGCCAATCGCCGATCAGTTTTTAATAAAAAAAAAAAAAAAAAGAATAGGCGCTGGCTCAGCATAAAGCTGCGGAGATCCGCAGCGCTGCTATTCTGCCAGAACCTTTTTAATGTGTATCATTTCGATTGTATAATAGGGTGGAGCGAAATCCAAAATTCTCGAGTAGTAGAGCAATGGAACCCCACTAAAAGGATGTATATATTTATGTAAAAAAAAACTCCGTAGGTATATACTTTTAGCCCTCTACTGTTAGATTGTTAATTTTGTGCCAGCCTGTAATATGCCTACCTTTGTATCCTGTCTGTGGAAACCTGTATTTGGCTTCTCTGAAACATATTTATCGTAACCTAATTTTAGTTTATTTAAGCTGTCGGTTTACGAATAAAATAAAATATGACTAGGAGAAGGTAAGCGAGTGCGCGCGCCCTGCGCTTGCGCCATCGCCACTGCACCGGTGCACACGCACTGCGCTTAGTTTGTAAATGATTATAACAGTTTAGACACCCAGTGCAATTGACCTCGTATGTTATTATAATTACAGCGAACGTCATACAACTTTTGACTTACGCTTCACAGAACGTAACGTAATAGTGAGAGCTCCGTAATCAATCTAGAAATGGCATGCGTTTGCAGTGCTCCGTTAATAAACTTACGTAATCCCCATAAATGTTAATGAATCTGAATCTGAATTGTAAAACAAACCTAAATGCACTGGCTAACTCCAACAAAGTCATACTTAGATGGGTACCATCAGGGCACTCCGACATTTACGGAAACGAAGAAGCGGACGAACTTGCTAGAAAGGGCGCAGACACACCGCTGGTCGGCCCAGACCGTTCTCTGGAATCACAAAACGGGATGCATATTCTCTGCTCGGCAACTTAGAAAAAACAAGAGCAATCGATTGGTGGAAGTTCGTCAAAGGACAAGAACACTCGAAAGCTCTAATCAAAGGGTTCAACAACAAATTTGCTAAGGAGCTTTTAGAGCTCAAAAGACACAAAACCTGCGCGGTGACCAGAATATTGACTGGACACTGTAAGTTGAACAAACACATGTTTCAAATTGGGAAGAAACAAGATGCGACATGCAGGTTCTGCAAGGAATCAGAGGAGACTGCAATGCACATTCTCTGTTCCTGTGGACCACTAATGTCAAAAAGAAGTACCCACTTAGGGCGGCACGTATTGCAACCAGATTGCAACCATATGAGGTACAGAACATTACGGCCCAAAGAATCTGGAATTTCCTGGATTCAACAGGCATCAGTAATGATCTTTAAAGCTGTCACAATAGATCACTACCTGGTCGACGTGGCACTCAAAGGCCCACAAACCCCAATATAATAAAATAATCCCCATAATGCGTCAAGACAGCGTAATGCCAAACAAACAAGCAGTTGTGTTTTCTCTTAAAATTCTGTAAAATTGATAATTCAAGCCTTCTGAGCGTTATAGCGGGGAGGTGGGAGTTGGGACAGTGGGGTGTGTAATATATGGTAACATAATTATAAAAAAAACTATAACAGACACTTGCTAAATATAATGCCATTTCATATATTAATTATTACAATTATAATGCAATTATTATTATTCGTTGATTTTGTTATATTATGATTAAATCTAAACCGTAATTGATATACCTAATGCCTATTTTTGTATAATTTTTAACTGGTATAAAGACACATTGTATAATGGCTTTTTCAACACACTTGCTCAAAACGACGTTTTTATTCCACCGATTTTTGGCTCATAATCCTAGATATTAAACACGCGTGCTTTTTCAGTAGGTATTTTATAACACTCGTGCTTTTTAATTATATTATCCGACTAAGAAGATAACTAAGAATTAAGAAGGTAACTGATTGCTAATAATATGCATGGAAACGAAGCCTTCTTAACTTGGTCGTGTAATACATTTTTAGGGTTCCGTAGCCAAATGGCAAAAAACGGAACCCTTATAGATTCGTCATGTCCGTCTGTCTGTCCGATTATGTCACAGCCACTTTTTTCCGAAACTATAAGAGCTATACTGTTCAAACTTAGTAAGTAGGTGTATTCTATGAACCGCATTAAGATGTTTACACAAAAATAGAAAAAAAAACAATAAATTTGGGGGTTCCCCATACTTAGAACTGAAACTCAAAAAGTCTTTTTTCATCAAACCCATACGTGTGGGGTATCTATGGATAGGTCTTTAAAAATGATATTGAGGTTTCTAATATCATTTTTTTCTAAAGTGAATAGTTTGCGCGAGAGACACTTCCAAAGTGGTAAAAAGTGTGTCCCCCCCCGTAACTTCTAAAATAACAGAATGAAAAATCTAAAAAAAATATATGATATACATTGCCATGCAAACTTCCACCGAAAATTGGTTCGAACGAGATCAAGTAAGTAGTTTTTTTTTAATACGTCATAAATGGTACGGAACCCTTCATGGGCGAGTCCGACTCGCACTTGGCCGCTTTTTTTCTAAACTGAATAGTTTGCGCGAGAGACACTTCCAAAGTGAAAAAATGTGTGCCCCCCCCCCCCCCCTGTAACTTCTAAAATAACAGAATGAAAAATCTAAAAAAAATATATGATATACATTACCATGCAATCTTCCACCGAAAATTGGTTTGAACCAGATCTAGTAAGTAGTTTTTTTTAATACGTCATAAATGGTACGGAACCCTTCATGGGCGTGTCCGACTCGCACTTGGCCGCTTTTTTGTATAGTAATAAGTGTACCTACAATAATAAAAAATAAAACCGACTTCAAATATTACCAAAAGAGCTATACCATTTACCTATAACATTTGAAGAGTTCCCTCGATTTCTCCAAGATCCCATCATCAGACCCCGACTTGGTGCCAACGGGACCATCTCGGGGTTATACCCGTTAGATTAAAAAATTTTTTTTGAAAATCGGTTCACGATTCTCGGAGATATCGAGTAACATACATACAAAAAAAAATCAAAAAAAAAATCTGTCGAATTGAGAACCTCCTTCTTTTTTGAAGTCCGTTAAAAAGTAATGATAACCCAACAAAACATAAATGTGAAATGAGAGTCAAGTTTAATATTAAGAATAGGTTTTATGTTTTTGTTGGGATGGAATTGAACATCATTGAATGTCTTAAACTACTTCCTTTTGGAATTTTGATTTCTGTGAGATTTCAACCCGAATCTCTAATAATTTAAAGTTATAGTGTCTTTATTGTATTTTACCTAAGTAGTTATGAATAACATTTATATAATCAGCATTTCGGTTTTTGCCACATCTGCTACTAATTGACTATAAAATAACAATAGAACAGTTTTTGTGCATTTCTTTAAATCGTTTGTCAGTTGTCAATGTTATGGGTTGTCAGTATCTAAGCATACTTATTGAGTACAGTCGCTAATATCGTTCCGACAAAAGAAAATTAAATCGAACACACCACAGCTCGGGTTTCTCAAACCTCGGCATAGGGGCTCTTTCGCCAATCCGCTCAAGTAAGTAGGTACGGGACGATATATCAGTGGAAGAAATACATTATTAATAAATAAAATAAATTAATATCATAGAACATTATGACACTAAGTCCCACAGTAAGCTCAATAAGGCTTGTGTTGAGGGTACTTAGACAACGATATATATAATATATAAATATTTATAAATACTTAAATACATAGAAAACACCCATGACTCAGAAACAAATATCCATGCTCATCACACGAATAAATGCCCTTACCAGGATTTGAACCCGGGACCATCGGCTTCATAGGCAGGGTCACTACCCACTAGGCCAGACGTGCCTGAACATGTTTTATGATAACAATACCTCTATAACTATCTAAAATGTGATCTAACAAAATACCTATGTTTCATACTAACAATTATTTTTGCTACGTTTATTTCCCCGTTTATTCTACTGACCATGCGTGTCATGCATTAGTAAATAGGTATATTGTAGGGAAATCCATTATTGAATCTCATTATATTTGTCTCAGATTGAATTAAAGTCTAACGTGCATTAGGTACAGTGAGATGCAAAAATAGTTGACCCCCACATTAAACAACTTCTATGTAGGGAAGGTGAACTATAATACTAAATATAAACAAATTAATGTTAAATATTATCGTATTTCTGTTGCCGAAAATTAAGGATCTGCTTTACCTACTGGAGCCTAATTTCGTCTATCGACCAAAACCGCTGCCGACTTAATTTGTTCTTTATCGCCTGTTCAATATTGTGGCTTGCTTCGCCAATATTCTTAACCCTCGTCAACAGAACAGATAAACAAGAAACTAAATTTTCCCACTTATGGGAATCATATTCATAATTCTCGATATTGTTAATAGGTAGGTAAGGTGTTATAAGGAAATAGCATTAAATTTGATTAAAAAAAACATGTTTTACGATAACAATAGGTATGTATTTATAAAAAAAAAATCTTAGACGTAACTAATAAACAGGTAAAACTAGATCTTCAGTAAGTACTAAGTTTTTTCAACTACTCGGCACACACAAACTCCAGAACACACATTAATCACATTATGGTGTAAAATGCATCTGGCAGCGCGCGTCGTGTGCCCTTCAGCTGCGGAATGTCACACAACGCGCATGGATGACGTCTACGTGGACGACTCTACATTCACCCTACTTTACTATACCTACCACTAGCTATCAATAATACTAATTTAATTACAACTTTTTAAGTACGAATAATATGTGCCGTTAGTAAAAATACTACAATAGATAATACATCATGTAAATATTTCTTAAATATTACTGTTGATTAAAAAACACTTCTCAGCTCTGGCTAAACAGCTCAAGAAGATCAGCTCATTCTGTTGTATCACGGGCGCGCGCCAATCACTGCTGTTCGTGATGGTTTGCAAACGATATTGCAGTTCGTTCTTACACACGTTGACACGACGAAGTTATTTCTCGATAGCCTCTCTCCGCCGTGATCTTGTCAAAGGTACTTCTTCCGCCGGACGCAGAGCTCGGGACAGCAGCCTCGCTACCTGAGCCGCTCCACCTTGGGCTCCCAGCTCCAGGTGGGCCAGGAGAAGCCGCACAATTTGAAGAAGCACGGTGAGGAGCGCTTGCGTATGGGGCCCGTGTTCGCCGGGCGCGCCGCCGCCGACCCGGCCAGCAGCACCACCGACAGCACAACCACCAGCAAATGCAGGAGACGCATTGTGATTAGGTACTGTTGCACAAATTGGCTGAAGTGAATGTGTCTACACAAAGTCGTATTTGATGAAAGCTTAGGCTTGGGAGTAGATAGTTAATGATTGTTTGGCGCTCCGATGTATACTGGAGGCTTCGTTGACAATCTCGGCTTATATAGAGCCACGAGATAATCGCGCGCGTGCGATAGCCCCCGAAATTGATAAGGCGCTCGCAGTTCGATGACTGGTCAATGTCAGGTCCTTGCGGCGGAGCGCGCGACGCCGCCGCCGCGCCGGCCGGCGAGTTGTCCGCTCCGCTGTTGCGTCAGACACCGGTTACCGCTCATTCAATTTGGGACTCGAACATACCTTCGGCAGATAATACAGTCGTCTTATTTGACCCGATTGAAAAGTTACTGGAAAACATCCCACGGAAATTAACAAAAACGCAATCCAGATTACCGAAAAGTATAGGGCAAATAGGGTATGTCTTCTGAACATCCTCAATAATTGAACTTATAGCTAGTATTAGGCAGCGAGCACAGGCCTTTATATTATAGCGATATTACTAATAATTAAAAAAATAATAGACGGAAACGCGATCCATTTGCCGCTTTGTCGCCGGAGGCACGCCGGAGGGCCTTCCCGAGTAGCCAACGGGCTGTAATGTAAGTCTAGTGTTTATTTATAGAAGATGCTACGTTAACAATCATTTATTGTGATACGAGTATATGACACGTTATGTGGGCTCTAGCAAATATAATATGTATATATAATATATAGTTTACGTCGGGAACAACGACATATAAATAAATATTTTTGGGGACAATGTTACACAGATCGACGCGACACCCCAAACTAAGCAAAGCTTGTACTATATATATATATATATATATATATATATATATATATACATACTTGTATACATAGAAAACACCCATGACTCATGAACAAATATCTGTGTTCATCACACAAATAAATGCTTACCGGGATTCGAACCCGATACAATCGGGTTTCATAGGTAGGGTCACTACCCACTAGTCCAGACCGGTCATCATATAATATATTTTTTACATACTAAAACATGCTCCAGAGTATATATCGGCTCGAACACCTAGCCTTTCATATATTCCGTATATTTTCATTTCTATAGTCACTAACTCTTCGTAGTAACCACTCGCTAGATATTTGACTTTCGTCCCGCCCCCGTTCGTTCCCACCTTCCCACCTTCATTTATAGGTAGGTCCCTTATAATTACCTAGTTATGGTATATAGTTGGCCGTGGCCAGTACAGTACATGTACATGCAGGTAACAGGGAAGCTGTGGATTCGACAACGTTCGGATTACATCGAAACGAAAACGTGTTTAAAACAGCAATCCACATTTGATTCTAAAGATACTTTAATTTTAATTCATTTGCGACCGCATGTGGGTTTATCAAACTATTTTTATAACAAGATGATGCAATGTTGAAAAAAATGTTGTCAGGAGTTTAAACATCAAATACATTTCATTATAATGAGCCAACTGTGATACCGATTTCTAGTGAAGATCACACCCTTGGCGGCACCTGCTGACTATCACGGCCTGGACGTCCAAGTCGAAGCCGCATCTACAGTCGAGGGCAGTTAAGTCGTTTTCAAGCTTTTTACAATGATACCTATTTACTATTTTACTATTGCATACAATAATCCAAAAGAATAATGAAGGACATAAGTGCTGCTGGTGTAAAAGTTTATTTTAATTTGCAGCGTAACGTTTTATCCGTGAACAAAAAGAATAATGAGTTCATAGGTCACAAAATGTTCCGAGATTCGAGCTGGATCCGGCGCACTAATTGCGCACTTACTGCGCGGTACACGTATGTTTTAAATGTAGTCATTTTCGACTGCTGACATACCTAGGCTTACAAATATCAGATACATTATTAACTTCTAACTCTGTTCATTTACGGCAAAACAGCGTATCTTATTACATATTTCCTATATAGATAAGTAGACTGTTTTACCGTAACAGGGAATAATGGTAAACTTTGAATGCAAGGTATATAACTCAAACCTTATTGCACGTTTCGAGGAGGCCTGTGCTAACATATCATTGGGCCACACCAAGGCTATAATGTTATGGAAATGATGAGGTGAGAGGTAGACCAGCTAGCTAGGAGCTATGTGGTCACAGGTAGGACTAGAGCATAGTCTAATTACTCTCATAAGATAAACTACAATTAGTCCGGGCAGCACCATCACGAGATCCCCACCCGTTCTACTACTATACTAACGCCTAATCTTGTAGCGTTAAATTTTGTATCCTTTAATGTTGGTGAGAATGTTGCCTAATAAAAGGCCTATGGTGCTCTATTGGTTCCCCAGCGAAAAATACGCCGATTTTCGTTTCGCAGACGATTTGTAGATGGGTCTTTTTGCAGAGTAATGTTTGGCAGAATCTCATTACGCAGAGTTATCGTTTGCAAGAGTAATCCATAGGCAGAGCATTGATAATACACAGATTTACTTTTCGTAGAATGATCATATGGTAGCCGTCACAATAACCAAAAGATGTTAGATAGAGTCATCAGTTGCATGGTATTTCTTACCATTATTAAATATAACTCCTCTCATATTGATGCCAGCTGTCCACGGAACCCCAATTATTAGGGATGCAGAATAAAGAGCAATTTTTAGCATTTTTTGCTTAGAAAATTTGAACATTCTTAAGAAGTAAATTTTTTTTATATAAGACCAGCTTTTAATTGACCGCCATAGGATGTTGAAAGCGTAGGCTATAATTATGGCCCTTTCCATATAGATAGGTAGATAATGTTCACAAGATTTTTTTTTATACATTTCCAACTAACTGTACACTGTGTGATCAATTAATTGATCGATCGATCTACTGCCACAACTGTTAAATGTACAATGAAACTGTCATTTAACGTAAACATAAAAAAAAGTAAAGCGATACTCGACTAAATGTTACTTAAAACGAAAAGATTAAGTACTATGCGAAATGAAATTATTCTAATTCAATGTAATTTTTTTTCTGTAGAATTTTGTTTCACAGAATATTTTTCAAGTAATTTAATAGCTATTGCTAAGTAATCGTTACACAAAATATTTATATTTCAAATAATTGTAGTTCGATTTTTTTTGTGTTTCACCAGAAAAAATTGACAATAATTTCGTTTCACGGACAACTTATTCAAGTTAATTTTATATAATTTCACAGAATGGTCTATATGTAGAAAATTTAATTCTTATAAATTAAGTTAACAAAACCTTAAGTACAGAACAGTTTTTTTTGGAAGAACATAAAATAATGTTATTAAAATATTCTCCATTCACATATTTGTTAGACAGAACTGACGCATACCAAATCGTAATAAGTAAATAAAATCATTAAAAAACACGACTGCTACTTCGAAATTAACAGTAAAATTAAAAATAATTATAAAATTGACAATTTATAGGGTTATCTCTGTGGTTGTATCTACACTCTCTTCGTCTAAGTTGTAAATATTTCACTTCAATTGCAGTCGCGGGACGTCTTACATCAACAGAATAGCCTACAACCAGGTTCCCGACTGCAATCTTAGCAAAATATTTAAAATGCAGACGAAGAGTGTGTAGGTATCTAAATGAAAATATTACAAAAGTAGCTTCTAAAAGAAAATAAAAAATTGAGATGTTGGCAACATACATACCAAAACAAAAGGCTAGTTAAGTCCGAATCAAACAGGTAATAAAATAGCAATATTTATATAAATAGATACATACTTAAACAAATCATAAAATCTTTCTAACATAAATGCATGCTTTCCTTTTGTTGTTTTTTACTAACACTAGAATACTTGACAAGTCATAATGTAAACATTTACTTTAATATTAAATGTGTCCGCATACTAACTATTATACAACAAACCGACAGTTGCAAGAAACATTTCACCAACCTCCAAATTTTGACTCGCCCCTCTCTTTACATTCTAGAAATTTCAACTTTTGTCCGAAAGAACATAAAATTATTTGAATATTGTAAAAGTGCACGTCGAAATAATAAGATCTCACCCCCGGAACCAATTTTAGACATCTACAAAACATAATCGGGCAGACAGACGGACATGACGAATCTATAAGGGTTCCGCCATTTGGCTACGGAACCCTAAAAAGGCCCTTATTTCAGGGCCATTTAAAGTAGAATATTTAAAGTCATTCATATCAAATTTAAAATTATTTTTAATGGACAAGACATACTATTCCGTCCAAGAGTTCATGGAAGATAACTTTATTTTGTAACTACTAGTGATATTCCCTTATTGCATATTGTATATATTGCATATATTATATATCCTTAATTAATTAACGCCTTGTGTGATTAAAATGTTAATTTAGGTAAGATATTTCATTCTTAGTAGAAATAAGTTTAGACAATGTTGTTTATATTTAATTAAGAGCATTACATGATATATACTAGTCCTACCGCTCAGAAACTAGAATACCTAGATGTAAGATTATTTGCAATGCCCTAACAGGGTGCCATGTGTTTTCACACTCTAATGTAACAACTATTATGTACCATGGTTTCGCAATAAAGATTTCTATTCTATTCTATTAAGTGAGATTTGAGCTGGAGCTTTCAATAAATGCGCCAAACTGGAGTAACCATTTATTGTAATGTGTAACTGTGTAATTGTTTTACATTAATAAATATGTATATTGGATTGGTGTCGTACAAATAATATTTGATGAATAATAATCCCAATTACGGTCAGTTATATTATTTCACCTATCCCAACTTGGGGCCTCATAATCCTCATATGTAGTTAGCTGCACTAGCCACCTTCGTGGCACCTGCTAGTTTCACGCACCCACTCACGGGTCCACGGAACCCTCGCGTGGTGATAACGACCGTCTGGGAATGTAACGCGCGATGATAACGCAACTTTCATTCAACTGTCAAAATATAAACCCGTTTACTATGCATACACTCTGCGCACGGGTGTGATAACCCGGCTTACATATCTTCTGGTATATTATACTTATGTGAGGCTGTTGTAACCGCCATGAACAGGATTCGCTTCATTCATTGATTGCGTTGAACTCAACATCTAATCTGTATTTATGCTTAAACGCAAGTTCTGGTTCCAATAGCTTAAAGTAAGTTCATGTCTACGTCCGCACGCATAGGTATCCTAAGCTTAGATGGTAAGGCCTATGCTGGAAGAGTTATGAAAGAAGTAGCTATTTAGGCGAGGTAGGTGTGGAAAGTGCCAAAGCCTCCACATGCTTAGGTAATATAAAGGTTCGTTTGTTTCGAGTAGATAATTAACACACAGGCCAATTCGAACGTAAACTGACATTAGAATTATGTCATTTAGTTATCGTGCGTCTCACTCGCGCCAATACATGTACGGACAAGTACGAGCGAAATGCACGATAGCTGAATTACGTCATTTAGATGTAATTTTAATGTCAGTGAAGGTACGTTCGCATTGGCCTGTTAGTTTTGTGGGTAGACATTGAATAGTTTGCTTCTACTCGGATACGAATTTTAAGAAGAAACTTTTTTATACTACGTCGGTGGCAAACAAGCACACGGCCCACCCGATGGCAAGTTTTAGTAGCCTAATATTATATACTCAAGAGGAATTACATGCGCGTTGCCGACCTTAATCCGCACTCTCGTTGAGCTCTGGCAACATTACTCACCGGCAGGAACACAACACTAACATGGAACAAGGAACACAAGACTGGTAAAAAAGGCGATTATGTTTAGCATCTATCTACGGCGCGTTATAAATATTATATTATATCTCATTGTGGTTCAATATAGAACCCTGTTCATTTATTATTAGTGCTCATGAACGGACGCAACCGGCCAAAGCACATCTCCAATTTTGAATTTTTGATGTGAGCGCATTAAGTCATGTAATATGTATACACTCGAACATACAGGCTATACAGCTATAATATCAATAAGCCATTAACCGTATTAATCGCTTATTAATAAACGATATTTATTTATAAACTTATTACCGTTAATTGTTTTGCCTAATTACACTAATTAGCAGCGTTAGGTGCGCCGCCGCGCCGCCGCGCCGCCGGTTATCGCGCACGCCTCCGCCACGCCAACATAAAGATGGGTGTGATATACTCATGTAGAAATGTACCGTGTACCGAGGAATTACGAGCTACAGTCCGGTGGCAGGCTAGGTGGCCGCCGTAGTGAGCAGTCGCGTGCTACTCTGATAAAAGTCCTTGTAAAATTTTGGGATGACGTAAAAATGGCGCCGATTAAAACAGGTATCACACGTGATGGTGTTCAAAATGTGCGTCATGAGCATGAGCACTTGTTTGTAGTAGACTAATGCGCATTTTGTATTGGCATACGAGGAACTGGCTTGCCTTTACAATTTAGAAGCTTGCAAGTAGGTATGTAAATGCCCTCCAAAACCCTAAAAAGCATTTGACACTGCGCAAGAGTGAGTAGTGTCAATAAAACTCCATAAAAAAACTGTAAACCATATAATATCGGGCAGGAAGGTACTTAAGTACACTTACTTAATAGTAATTCTTAGTTGTGATTTTTCCATACAAACGATCTCTACTATTTCCTCCCTGGATTTTTAACCTAGAGCAATGATTTTTTCAAATAAGATCAATATCATCAATATCTGTGCCGCTATGTTTTGCTTTATTGGATTATTTTATTTTGAAGAAACTTACATCAGCGCCCTCGCTAAAAGAGACGTCTTCCAGACAAACTTTGGGTAGTGGGAAATGTAGAATGTATGAGTTCATACGAAAGCCAACAGGTAGTGCAAGGAGCTAAATATGGAGAATAATTAACACAAACACAAATATTTATATAAGTATTAAAACAAAACCTAATACACAAATAAATATACAATACACAAATACATATAACTATACAGTATAAAAAATTGCAACTTATTTTTTTTAATTGTTTAGCAAATCTTATTTCTACTGGCAAAGCATTCCACAACCGAACAGCCCGGAAAGTAAAAGTGTTATTATAAAATTTAGAAGAAGATTAGAGTGGTGCTAGAATATAAGTCTGAGAACATCTGTACCCCTAAGTGTAAATTTATTCAATAGCGAAACGTGACGTACGCATTTGCGTTATGTCTCATTTTGTATGGGATTTGTAGTGTCCAAAACGTGCCGCTTGGCGCGCTGTTTCTAAATCCCATACAAAATGAGACTTACATCACGTCACGCTATTGAATACATTTACACTAGGGGTTCTGATAAAAGAGAGATACTTGAAACGCTCTTTGTGAAACCGCCCACCGTCGGCAGGGTGTTCATTCTCACACCCTAGAACCTAAATGGTCACGCACTGTGCGGTTTGAGAGGAACTTCCTCCCGCGCACGCTCCGGTTGTGGAATGAGCTACCTGCCGAGGTTTTCCCGAGGGTCTACAGTATGAGGTTCTTCAAAAAAGGAGTGTACAGATTTTTAAAGGGTCGGCAACGCGCATGTAACACCTCTGGAGTTGCAGGCGTCCATAGGCTAATCTAATTCTTTTTACCTGGTAAAAAATCTACGTTTTGTACCACCGATCGGATTCATTGAAGTATTTCTTAGGTAGATACTTTTCGCTGTATCGACGAACAACAACCCCCTTGTTAATGTTAAGGCTTTGGTTTAAAATAACTCGCTGAATCCTGTAAGAGTCAGTTATCATCTTCATTTTATCGCATCACCTTTAAGGTCACTCCAAACTCCAACGTATCTCACCGGAGATATCAGGCGAGCTACCTACTGTTTATGTTTCATAATTTTACTGACGGGATGATTATATATTTATAGGAAACAAACATTGGGCACATTTGTTTGTGCAGTGACGTCAAAAGACAAGGAAAATCAACGGCAATGTAGCTTTAAATCGCCTCTTCTAACTTACCAGCTCCGTGTTGTTTTATCAAAAATATTTTGTATTTGCGGAAAACTTGCCAAATAATGATTAATCAGGATTCAAATAGGTATTCCCACATTCCCACAGTAAAGCTTTCGATCGTATTGACCATGATATTCTATTATCTAAGCTTTACTTGATTGGTATTAGAGGGGATCTCTTAAGATGGTTTAAGTCGTACATAAAAAATCGGTGCCAGTCGGTGGTGATTAATAATTATATGTCGAGCTGGGTATCTATCCCAAGTGGAGTCCCCCAAGGGTCTTTATTGGGCCCACTTCTATTTAACATCTTTGTTAATGACATAAGTAGCTGCTTCCAGTTCTCTAAGTTGCTCAGCTTTGCTGATGACATGAAAATTTTTGCTAAAATTAGCTCACCGGCTGATGCATGTGCACTACAATCTGATCTAAGAAGGCTGGATGCCTATTGTATTATAAACAAATTAGATTTGAACCCCACTAAATGTTTTACAGTAACCTTTTCTCGTAAATTAAATAACATTTGTACCCCATATTCACTAAAAAGTAACATTCTTCAGCGAGTTGGAAGCATGAGCGATTTAGGTATTATTCATGACTCCAAACTTATTTTTAGTGAACACATTGATAATATAGTAGGTAAAGCTTCCAGGTCACTTGGTTTTATAATGCGTAGTTCAGTTTGTTTTACCCATCCTAAAACTCTGAAAATCTTGTATTGCGCTTACGTGAGAAGCAAACTAGAATACGCATCTCAAATATGGAATCCTCAGTATCAAATTTATGTTGATAGGGTTGAGAGATTACAGTCAAAATTTATAAAATTTCTTTGTTATAAAATGCGAGTCAACTATAGTTCTATCGACTATCTCAAGCTGTGTAAGAAACATCATTTGATCCCACTTGTTAAGCGCCGTGAAATTGCAGATATAGTGTACTTAGTCAATATTATTAAAGGTAATGTAGATTGTCCAAATTTGCTTAATAAGATCTCTTTTAATATTCCGTCAAGGAGGCTAAGGCATTTTCGTCCCATTAGTAATTACCAAGCTACTACTAGGTATAGGAAAAACAGTTTCATATGCAGGGCAGGCATGAGTTTAAATAAAGTTTCTATAAATTGTGATATCGACATATATAATGATAGCATAGCAGTAATAAAAAATAAATTAATTAGACACTTCATGGGTGACAATAATTCTGGCGCAGGACAAGGCTCGGTGCATTGTTGAATATGTACTCACAGGATTTAACTACTTTTTCTTTTTTTAATTTATTTTTTGTAAAAATAATCATATATATATATAGATCTGTTCTTATGCTGTAGGAACTTGTATGTGTAAATTAAGATGGGCAAAAACTTTTTATAATTTATTGTATTTTTATAAGTGAGAACCTGTAATTGGCTCTGTAATTCTATTGGAAGTTCTAGATATATATAGCGCTGTTGGTTTTCCATATACTAAAATAAAATAAAATAAAAAATAAAAATAATAATTATTATAATCGAATGCGGTCGCGCGACGGGAAGCCCTCGCAAAAATCGTACGTCGCCGGCCACGTAGTCGACGTAATAGTAGAGCGGGTTTCATCACACCTCACACTGCTCACACCGCTCCAGGTTGTACTGCTGCCATTTTTATTGAGATTATCTAAAAATAGAAAACCAGTAAAATGGATCGCTAATGCGACTCCAAAGAACAATTCACCTTTAAGTAGTTAAGTACCTACTAGCACAACATGGAGGTACTTACGGAAAGCCGTATTTTAAACCAAGTTCACTAATACTCGTTGCGACGGGATCTTTAATTTTACATAAAATGTACGTTCCCCGATTTCTCGAAAACGACTGGGTTGATTTCATCGATTTAGAAAACTATTGTTTTGTTTGAAAGTAATATTGCACGGTACGTCCTATATTGTTATCACCCCAGGATCTTAGTATCCCACTAATCCTTGGGGAAACGAAGAAACACTTCACCTAATAGACATACCTATAAGTACTTACACAATATATTGACTCGTGTATTTTGTACAGTAACTTAACTCGTGCATTTTCTCTCAAAATGGGACGTTTGGTAATAAAGTGGAACATGATCTTCATCCTTCTTATCTAAATCCTTAAAATGATGACCAACTGTATTGCGAAGTCCGTTATTTTTTTAATTAATGGACTGGATTAATGGAATTTAAGTTAATTTAATAATTTAAAATTATTTTTTTACCTGTATACATTAAATATAACAAAAAATACTTGTATGTATTAGAAATTAAACCATTTATTAAACTTTATTGTCTCCATAAAACAAGGATAACCTGCAGCTATCTTTATCTACCTACATATTGCTCTTGCTCAACGAAGCGTATCGAGCAATACATTATGTTTCACAATATCATTGGTAGAGTCATTACCTACATTTGTGCTATAATACATTAACAAAAACATGCTAACCATTAAGATCGTGTCAGATATTTTTGCGGCCTTCGTTGTGTACCATGTTATTGCAGATGATTGTACAATTAATTCGTTCACAGACGTTTCTGCTTGTTAAAAATGAATGATTGTACAATTGTATATGTTTTGGCGCGGCGCGAGCGAGATTCAGGCGGGACATCATTTAGATATCATTCTGATGCGAGTGTCCGTTCAAATTGGCCTCATTAACATAATTCATTTTCACCTCAGCAGCTCGAACAAGCCTACTTTCGTCACTCCAGGAAGTGAGACAAAGTAGCTTTTTAATTTAGTGAAGGCCATGAATACAGGAATAAAAACATTACTTGATGTTGAATTTTTTAAACCTTTAATATGTTCTCACTACTGACCAACAAGCCCCAAAGTCCCATGAGCTGAGGCAAGGAATGCCACCACACCCGCTTCCTGACAGCGCCGTGTTCCCTGCCCGCCACGATGAACCGGAAGAGACGCCGGACACCATTGTGAATCGATCAAAGAGGATCTACCTAAGAGTATCGTCCAATTTTAATACATCATTCTCGACTAAATATATGTACAGTAGGGCCTCGATAATCCGAAGTTCAAAAAAAACAATCCCTGTTTGAACTCACGGAGCGTTCGGGTTATAGTATGTTAGAAATAAAACTTAAGTTTATTCTGAGAAAAAATGTTTTTGACACTTCGAAATTACAAAAGCAAAGAAACTTATATACAAAGTAAATTATTACTACATAATCGCGATATGAATTGCGAATATATTTTAAACGCTTATCTAATTTAGTCTGCTGAGATATATTTATCGACCAAGCAAAGGCTTTGTCGTTCAAATTACGTAGCATATTTTTTTCGGGCAACGGTAGGTCATTCTTCGGCCTTAGGTCGGTCTTCAGCCCAGTCCAAACAAGTGGTGGCAGTTACGGCGGGGGAATAAGCGCAGTTAGAATTACAGCGACGCGCAACGTTCGGATTAGCCTATGTACCGATTGACGAGGCCCTACTGTATTTAGTTAAGTTTATCGTCTATATTTTCAACTGTCAACCGGAAATATGCTTAGCCAAATACTATAATAGTGAGAGTAAAATAAAAGCGTCTAAAACGACTTAAGACTGTAAAAAGAGGGTCATAAGCGCCCTAACTCTCATAAACGTTGGAAAGAGCCGCGCCGCATGTGACATGACCGCTTATCGCCTTCAATGACGCCGCTTATCGCTTATCTCGCCATCCCACGGGTCACGGCGACCTAAACTCATCAGCATCACCAATAACGCATCTATAAACAGTATCTTCATGACATTTACTACAATAACACAACTATTAGCCCTTTGTTCTCCGCGTGCCTAAAACTCTTTTTATACCTATGTCGATACCTAGCCAAGTCGCTTATAGTATAGTCCTCAACACTCTGTTGAATGTTGATCGAGCAGCAGATCTGGTACACATCCGGTCAATACCTCAACTCCCTGTTGCCATTGAACTGGATGAGCTACTGTCAGGTGACGAAGTTGCTCTTGCCATTAAACAACAGCAAAACAAGCGTGCGGCTGGCATCGATTTTATACCAGGAGAACTGATTAAATACGGCGGCGAGGAATTGCAATCAGCTATGTGGAAACTTTTCGTTCTTATATGGGAAAAGGAACAAGTCCCTCATGACATCAAGGTATCTCGCATAAAGGCGTTATATAAGAACAAAGGCGACCGTTCTGATTGCAATTCTTACCGTGGTATTTCGTTGTTATCGGTCCCCGGGAAAGTCTTTGCTAGAGTTTTGCTGAACCGCCTAATGGATATATCCGAAAAGCTGCTTCCGGAGACCCAGTTCGGCTTCCGGCCTGACCGAGGCACCTGTGAAGCTATATTCTCAGTGCGTCAACTGGAAGAGAAAAGCAGAGAACAAGGTCGTCAACTGTTTCTCTGCTTTGTTGATCTCGAGAAGGCATTTGACAGCGTGCCTCGTGAAGCCCTCTGGATAGTTCTGGGCAAGCTTGGATGCACGGAGAAGTTTGTAAGGCTAGTGAGACTGCTACATGACGACATGGAGTGCTGCGTTGCTACCGATGACGAACAATCGGACTTCTTCCCCGTTACGTGCGGGGTGAAGCAAGGTTGCGTCCTAGCACCCACTCTGTTCGCATTGTATTTTTCTGTCGTAGTCCGAGAAGTCTTACTCACATGCTCTGAGGGTGTTCGCATCCGCTATCGCATGGACGGAAACATTTTTAACCTGGCCAGATTTAAAGCACGTACAAGAGTCTCATACACAGTGATCACAGAGATCATGTATGCAGACGACTTGTGCTTTGTGACTGAGTCCCCGGAAGGCATGCAACAGCTCATGTCCAGTTTCGACGAGTCCTGTCGCAGGTTTGGGCTCAAGATCAGTGTCAAGAAGACTGAGGTGATGTCGCTGGACGTTGTCAGTCAACAGACACTGGTCGTTAGACTCGGTGAGGACCAGCTGAAGCAGGTAGACAAGTTCCGCTACCTGGGGAGCACGTTAACATCCAAGTGCGACCTTGATGCTGAAATTAACAGCAGGATCGGGGCTGCGGCTGCAGCTTTTGGCAAGTTAGACCACAAGGTTCTCAGCTCACACGACTTAAAACTGGCCACTAAGATATCCGTTTATATGGCAGTCGTGCTGCCTAACCTTCTATACTCCGCTGAAACGTGGACCGTTTATCGCCGCCATATTCGCATGCTGGACCGATTCCACCTCAGATGCCTACGCAAAATACTGAAGATCCGATGGTCTGATCGTGTTCGGAATACCGAAGTGCTGCGTAGAGCAAATGTGGGTGGTATCGAGGTATACCTTATGCGACGTCAGCTTCGTTGGTGCGGTCACGTTTCACGGATGAACGACCAGCGTGTGGCTAGGCGCATCTTTTATTCTGAGCTTGAGGAAGGCAAGCGGAAACAGGGTGGCCAATTCCTCAGGTACAAAGATGTGCTTAAGCGGCACATGAAAAAGTGTCGTATAGAGCCCTCGCGATGGGAGCAGCAGGCAGCCATACGAATGGAGTGGCGGGCTACTATAAATGCCAAAGTAGCTGATTTCGAAGCTCGTCGGCGCTTAGAGCTGGACGCCAAGCGCGACGATATAAAAGCCAGACCACCCGCGGCTACGCACTATAATTACGAAAATGGTGTGCTCACATGCCCGCAATGTTCGCGAACTTTTAGTAGCAAGATCGGCTACATCAGTCACTTGCGAGCACACCAGAGACAGCAACGGAGTTGATAGCAGTCGCCGTGGCCGAATCGGCCGTGGAGTTATTATTATTATTATTATTAGTATAGTCCTAAACGCCAATTTCCTAGTTATCATTATGCCTTATCATAGTTATCATCTCTGTTGAAACGATCCGCATTAGGTCTAAAACTGTTTCAGTAAGTATATCGCTTTAGGTCCTAAACGCATTTGGTGTAGAGTTGTAGACAATAATTAGGTAATTGTAATAATAAGTAATTCTGATGTGTAGGTAATAGTCGCTTTTTAGTCTGAATTCTGGTGTATACATTAGAATTCGGACTAAAGAGCGTTAGGACTAAAACTGTTTGGACTATATCGCTCTAGGTCTCAAACGCATTTGGACTACGATAGGATTGAGCTTATATAGGAGCCGAGGACGAGGAGCGAGGAGTGTGTTAGGTGAACTGCGACCCAAACTGTTCGCGAAGGCGAGCGAACGTGCCGCGCGCGGCAACGGCCGGCGAGCGCCAGAACCGACATATTTTAGGTACTGCTGTACGATATTGATTTACATTACATTAAAATAAGAAAAGTTATCTAATGGTTAGAAAACCCATCAGGACAATATGCTTCATATCTTTAGGCTATTAGGTTCACACGGCGTAAATTTTTCCCGTATATCATTCATACCGTACCGTACAATTTTTGCTGTCAATTCGGTATTCGGTATAAAATTCCGTATATATACGGTATATGGGAAAAATGTACGCCGTGTGAACCTGCCTTAAATAGGCAAAACGCGATGTAGTCAGTAAGAGAATGATGCATTACGATATTTAATAATCCATTTTAGGTAATACGCAAAAATGCTCTTTGCGCGAGTTCACAGTAGAGCGTTAGAGCGTTTTCACATTGTTCGATAAGATATCGGATGTAGAAACGATATTCGACATCCAATAAAGTGCTTCCGATAATGTCGGATCCAACTTCCGATAAAAAGACATGAGAATGTATGTAGACTATTGTAAATTAATTATCGTTTTACCTTATTAATCCGGCGGTCGCGGGTTCAAATCCTGGCTCGTACCAATGAGTTTTTCGGAATTTAAGAACGGAATTTCATTTGATATTCACCATTAGCTATTCGGTGAAGGAAAACATCGTGAGGACACCTGCGTACATCCGCGAAGAAATTCAAAGGTGAATGTGAAGTCCCCAACCCGTATTGGGCCAGCGACGAGACTATAGGCAGCCCAAGCCCTCTCGAAAGTCTAGAACATGAGAGGTGGTCTGTGGCCAGCAGAGGGACGTATATAGGCTGAATTATTAATATTACCTTATTATATTAAGTTATACACCTCCTAAACCTTCCTCAAGAATCATTCTTTTCTTAGATGAAAATCGTACGAAAATCTTATATTTTCCTTTGTTAAATCTAGTTTTCCGACCTTACGCCTGAGTGAAAACGCGTTTTTCCTAATTAATTCTAGTATTCGGGCCTTACGCCTGAGTGAAAACGCGTTTTTCCTAATTAATTCTAGTATACGGGCCTTACGCCTGAGTGAAAACGCGTTTTTCCTAATTAATTCTAGTATTCGGGCCTTACGCCTGAGTGAAAACGCGTTTTTCCTAATTAATTCTAGTATTCGGGCCTTACGCCTGAGTGAAAACGCGTTTTTCCTAATTAATTCTAGTATTCGGGCCTTACGCCTGAGTGAAAACGCGTTTTTCCTAATTAATTCTAGTATACGGGCCTTACGCCTGAGTGAAAACGCGTTTTTCCTAATTAATTCTAGTATACGGGCCTTACGCCTGAGTGAAAATGCGTTTTTCCTAATTAATTCTAGTATTCGGGCCTTACGCCTGAGTGAAAACGCGTTTTTCCTAATTAATTCTAGTATACGGGCCTTACGCCTGAGTGAAAACGCGTTTTTCCTAATTAATTCTAGTATACGGGCCTTACGCCTGAGTGAAAATGCGTTTTTCCTAATTAATTCTAGTATTCGGGCCTTACGCCTGAGTGAAAACGCGTTTATCCTAATTAATTCTAGTATACGGGCCTTACGCCTGAGTGAAAACGCGTTTTTCCTAATTAATTCTAGTATACGGGCCTTACGCCTGAGTGAAAATGCGTTTTTCCTAAATAATTCTAGTATTCGGGCCTTACGCCTGAGTGAAAACGCGTTTATCCTAATTAATTCTAGTATACGGGCCTTACGCCTGAGTGAAAATGCGTTTTTCCTAATTAATTCTAGTATTCGGGCCTTACGCCTGAGTGAAAATGCGTTTTTCCTAATTAATTCTAGTATTCGGGCCTTACGCCTGAGTGAAAATGCGTTTTTCCTAATTAATTCTATTATTCGGGCCTTACGCCTGAGTGAACACGCGTTTTCCTAATTAAATCTAGTTTTCCGGCCTTACGCTTTAGTGAAAATACGTTTGTCGTAGTTAAATCTAGTTTTCCGGCCTTACGACTCAGCTCAGTGAGAACTCATTATAAGGATCGTGACCATAATGCATTTTGCTATTATTGCAGCCCGGAAGTTCACTATCTAATTAAAATGTGTGATTAGTTGATTACCTAGTCGACGATAAGTTATCGGATGTAGAATCAATTTAGTTAATCATCAGAGTATCATGCGATTTCACAATCTTATCACCGCTTTGGTACGAGTAAATGATGCGTTTCGATGTTTTGTGTTTCCATTTCCAAATTATAGAGATGCATGCACCGATAAACGGTAATGACGACTAATAACTCCGTTTGCGATCCTACCCTACCCTAAATCCTTTAATAAAATGTTTTTTTAGTTCATTATTTGTTGTTAGGGTTCCGTAGCCAAATGGCAATAAACGGAGCCCTTATGGATTCGTCATGTCTGTCTGTCTGTCCGTCCGTATGTCACAGTTTTTTTCCGAAACTATAAGAACTATACTGTTGAAACTTGGTAAGTAGATGTATTCTGTGAACCGCATTAAGATGTTCACACAAAAATAGAAAAAATAATAATTTTGGAGGTTCCCCATACTTAGAACTGAAACTCAAAAATGTTTTTTTCATCAAACCCATACGTGTGGGGTATCTATGAATAGGTCTTCAAAAATGATATTGAGGTTTCTAAGTGGTAAAATCTCCGTCCCCCCGTAACTTCTAAAATAAGAGAATGATAAACCTAAAAAAAATATTTGATGTACATTACCATGCAAACTTCCACCGAAAATTGGTTTGAACGAGATGTAGTAAGCAGTTTTTTTTAATACGTCATAAATGGCACGGAACCCTTCATGGGCGAGTCCGACTCGCACTTGGCCGCTTTTTTTTAAGATCAAAGTCGTTCATTTGCACACATTTTGTACAACACAGGTGTTAAATGTATAACAGTTACATGGATCAAACATGCGCCCTGCAAGGTCACATGTCAGGTCGTTGCACCAAATGTTTATACCTATGAACTGTATTCCGGCTAGGTTCATCTGGGTTTACCTAATCTCAGCGTTTCGCAGAAATAGACGTTACACTATCGATAACGAGGACTGCCAATATCATTGTAGTTAGCGTACTTTCTTGCAGGAGCCATCATACCGGACCAGGCGTGGCTCACTCCGCGATTTCGCCGTGCCGCTAAAAGTACACATGCGGCCATTGCGGCCGTGCAGTATACCAGTGGTTGCCACGCACCACTATGGAACAGATAATTGTTAATACATTTTTATATGACCAAATTCGATAGATTTTGCATTCGGAATGCCCTATGTCTTAGACATTTCCTGCAGTTATGTAGTCGACTGAAGGAGTATTGAGTATTGCAGGAAATTTCAAAATCTTAATCTTTCAGTACGTTAAACATAACATAATAATAGGTAAACGGCACTGGCTTCGGACGGTGACAACCCTAGCGGTAGCCACGCCCAGATCACGTATTTCGAAAGAGCACGGTCCAATCAGCAACGTTCAGTATACCTTAAACAGGGGTTTTGTTATACAGTGAACCTTCTGTACTTACTTTCATTCTTTCTTCTGATGTCTTTAACACAATTTATAAAATAAATCACTCACAAGCCGTTTTTAACCCAAACCAAACCAACTGATACCAGAGGCATTAGGAGTTTCAATAAGTGAACTTCTCGAATAAATAAAAATTATGTCTTGAATACCTTATAGCTGTTATGTTCTTACGCTTCTAAGCTTCACTATTGAAGTAGAGCGCTTACATTACTGAATTGTCTGAAAAGTTTGATGGCATACCCAATTCTACTAAATAGGCTATTTCTATTTCAGTGGACAGCGATTCGACGGGTGAAGGAGAGAGTGAGTATGATACTCTATTGTCTACGTGCTGAAGAGTGGCGCCCCTGCGCACGCACGTGGAGCTGCGCGGGCGCGGGCGCGAAGGCGGGCGCGGGCGCGGGGTACGCATCAGCATCAGCGCCTGCGCGTTTCCGGAGGTGTGTCCGCTGACCCGTGGCGTTCTCGCGCGACGCTTCTACGGCCCGCAGGGCCATTCTCACATCACTTGTATTTTACATAATTATGATAGCACAGATTTACGCAAGTGACTAAAGACTCTGTCTCGATATAACCTAGCTCTGCTCGCAACATTTTCATATTAAGTAGTATGATTTATATAAAGTCAGTCTCTTATATCGATTTTACCCTCAAATTTTTCATTTGAAAACTGTCATTATTATGTCAAGCGCTTTAAGTTTTAACCTCCAGTAGACTTAGCACAGGAGCTCCGCGACAGCATGTCGCCGCAAGATAGACTACTCGTTTTTTCTGTATTAATTAATAATTAGAGAGGGGCGGCTAGTCTATCTCCCGGGCGAGATACTGTCGTGCCGTTCCTGTGCTAGGCCTACTGAGACCCTAAGATATTATTTGGAGAATGACCCTGGTACATACACGAGAGCAGCGTTTCCAGAACTGGCTGACGCTGACGTCCACCGTTATCTATATTCATCGTCGGTAACGGAGTACTCGTTGCGTTCGCCTTGTTTGACGACTCGGCTAAAGTGCGATCGCGTTTTATTATTAGTTACGATAAACAACCCGGTCGTATAATAGTAACAAAGGCGGCGTTAGGCGTTGGCGACGTGGGCCACCGCCTACGGCCTCGCGGTCCGAGGGGCCTCGCGCCTCAAATACATATATATAGGTAACTGGGAAGCAACGTAAAAATTATTCGTTATTGCTCGCGCCACCAGAGGGCCTCGCTAAATGTACCTTGCCCACACTAAATTTTGGTCTTGCCCCGCCACTGAAGAGTAATACCCCTCTACACAATTGACTAAACAGGTAGAGTTCGTCTAAGCCAACTGCGCCGTGTTTGATAGCACAGAGTATGGAAATGTTATCAGAAACGTCAAATTTCCATGAAATTATAACGTTTAAAATTCGCGGCCAATAGGTACGACGAAGTTGCTGAAATTAGAATACTTACCATCTTTTCTATTATTGTTTTTTCCTAAGCAGTAAGTTATTTAATTATCAGTATTATTTTAGTAAAGATAATAAGCAGGTAAAGTCTGTTAAAGCTAACTTTGCACCGCGCACCGTGTTTGATAGCACAAAGTGTCGAAGTGATTTTTTATTATTATAGGTATGTTATAACTATACTATATAATGTTAACCTAGGTAGGGACTTATTTTGGGTTTCTGACGTGACAGTTCGAGCCATCTGTGGGTTCTAACATTAACGTGTTCTAAACAGAAACAACGTAGGTGCAATCATTATGTCAGCTCAATAAGGTTTGTTTTGTGAATATTAGAATAGAATAGAATAGACGAAATTTATTCAGAAAACGCTTAAGTTTAGGTATCTAATACATGAGACGACAGAATCAATTTATTATTAAGCGTCACTGAAAAGGTCTCCACTCAGCTTAATGTCAAGATACCACCTAAGGGTCTCGACGCTGGTCTTCCGTGGAAACCTTTCCGAGAGAGCGCAGCTACACGCTAAAGTACAAAGTTTTATATATTTAAGTACAGAAGTTTGAAGAAGTAAGGCTATAATTATTATTCAATTAAAAACTACAATGACAAATAAATTATTTAAATTATCGGTACCTAAACAGTCAGTCAGTCGTCATACAAGGCGAAATAAATTATAGGGTAGGCGTTCGTTCTAGTACATGGCATAGTGATGGCACAGGAGTATACCCAATATTTATAATTTGTGTATGTGTAAAATATGTTTTGTAAATTTACATTTAAATGAACTAATTGACAGTGAGTTCCTTATAGGTGGAGGTATATTGTTCCAGCACTTCGTGGCAGAGTATTTAAAACTGCCACGAAATGCTGCGGTGCTGTGCCTTGGGCAAATAAAACGAATGGCTCCCCTAATATGGCGCTGTGAAAAAGTTAACTTTTCATAGAGGTAGAGGGGTGTCATGGTCTTTATAATGCCAAAAAGCATGCAAGCAAAATGCAGCGAACGTCGCGATTCCATATTCATTAACCCACTATTATTTAAATAAGGAGTTACACAATGAAATATTAGACAATGATATATATACATAACATATACATATGTATACATACTGAAATACATAGAAAAGACCCATGACTTAGGAACAAATATCCATGCTCATCAAATGAATAAATGCCCTTACCAGGATTTGAACCCAGAACCATCGGCTTCATAGGCAGAATTACTGCCTACTAGGCCAGACAGGTCGTCTGGTCATAGAGTAGTTATAATGTACTGTAGTTAGGGACACTGTTCTTATATTTATACCTTACGTAAACCGCCTTACGTGCCGGTGAGTAAGGTCGCCAGAGCTCAACGAGGGGGGTGGGGTTAGGGTCGGCAACGCGCATGTAACTCCTCTGGAGTTGCAAGTGTACATAGGCTACGGAGACTGCTTACCATCAGGCAGGCCGTATGCTTGTTTGCCACCGACGTAGTATAAAAAAAAAAGTAGTCAAATTAAATTGACTTGTTAGATATTGCTATTGATGCTCTTTATCCACAGATCAACAATCAGTGAATGTATAACTCGTACTTGTGCCGGCTAACAAATTACGTTGCATGTCGTTGACGTAAGAAGATGCCTCAGAGCCAGCAACCCTAATGAGAGCGTTATCACATTGTGTAAAAGTATCGTTATCTATGGAATGGGGAGTTAAATATCAGAATGGAAATTGTATAACAAATCCATTTGAAAACAAATTATAATTGCTTATCGTAAGAAATTGAAAAAAATCGTACTTGGAAAGTTACATACTCTAGTGCAGAAACGTATTTGACTGCAGACTTTTTAAAATGACAGTGACCCTCTTCGAGAGGATGAGAAATGAAAATTATATTTCACACTTAATTTAATTGTTTTACTCATAGAGCCATATCTCTTTTTGTAAAGCTGTTGGACAAAAGTAGAGTCAGACCAAGCTAAGTTGGCAGCGACTTGATAGCCGAGAAGGTGAAAGTGTTATTTCAAACGTCAAACTTCTATGAAATTATGACGTTTACTTAACACTTGCCCCGTCTGTGCTATCAATATCGCTGCCAACTTAGCTTGGTCTGACTCTACTCATCCGCTACTTTTGATGCTGACTGTACCTATCTACACGAAATGTAGTAACATCGTTGACGTGGATCACTTGTGATTCACTAATGATTAACAAAAAATATAAATATTATAATTATTAATTCGTCGGTCACGTGCCGCACGCCGCCCGTCGGTATCACCTTGGCGGGTCCGGAGCAGACCGGTTGCCCGAACCGAAGCCGCGACATCGGTATATTATATTACTTATATACCTACCTATATTTGTAAGCTACAAACACAGAATCGTTCCTCTACTTATCTTATCGGAAACAATAAGAGTGTAAAGTCCGGGCCCAAGGCAACCTGGATAGAAATAACGATTTTTTTTATACCACGACGGTGGTAAACAAGTATACGGCCCGCCTGATGCTAAGCAGTCACCGCAGCCTATGGACGCCTGCAACTCCAGATGTTTTACATGCGCGTTGCCGACCCTTTAAAAACCTGTACACGTTAAAGAACCATGTAAACGGATCATTTTATAATAGAATTTCTATACAACACTTTTCTGCCTGATAAGTAGTTAGTTATATAAGAGCTTAACATGTAAGCAACCTTATTTATAACCTGCAGTGTACATTGTTTAATTTAAAAATAAGTTATTAAACGTTATCATGCCATGTATCGGCTTTTAGCTTTATTAGGTTACGTAGCCAACGTGCCAATCCTTTACGCTCCGTAGCGAACCAAACGCAACTGTCACAGTCGCACTAATATGGAAGAGTGATAGAGAGAGATGACTACGCTACGCTACGGAGCGTTAACGATTGGCACGTTTGGTAGTATAATAATCACACAGAATTAACAGATTTTTTTTTCACGATTATTTCCATTGTTTAAGATAGGGCCACGTCACTAATATACTCGTCTTAACAAGCGTATCTCGGGGGTGAAAGGTGACAGTCACACAGATTGCGCTATGCTCCAGTTTTTCTTACTCTTCCATAGTATTATTAAGCAATTGTTCTAGAAAATATTAAAATTGGGATTTAGGTTAAAGGTTGGCTAGTTTCAGTAGAGGTCAACTTCTTTGAAATACAAATGGGGTCACAATTATTGCAAATCTATTGTCATATTTAATTGTTATTGGTATCGCAACGCTTTTGTTCTAATTTTTTTTTATAACGGAAACGTGATATCGGTGAATTTAAATGGTTGCCACCAATGTTCAAAATAAATAGTAACATCAGCACCTGCAAGCGCGTGATCCTCCACAGCCGGACCACCTGGCCTGGTTGCGCTCAGATTACAAATTGGTGGATTGTAATTTACAATGATGCAATGTAATGTAATGTAATGTACCTTAAGTACCACGTGAGAAATCAAACGTACCTCCGTAGTTTGGCTGATATGTGTTTAAAAAGGATCCAGCTGGGGAGTAAAATCTGCAGCCGTACCACGCCTGGACCCGCTGATATCCGCGACTTCAAGACATAATTTAAATAACAGATAAATGTGCCTGTTATGTACCTGTGACTGAATCGTTTTTTTTTTTTCAAAAATGGTCTTATAAATTATTCATACATTTCAGTTTTTTGGGTAAACGCGGAATCGTAAGCGCCTGTCAAAAAATAATAGCAATTTTACGTGCGTATATGTAATGTGTACATATTAATGTAAATTGAAACAATACGTTTTTTAAATAAACATTGATTATGAAGCTGTGGGTTCGAGTTCCACGTTGGCCAGAGTTGATCACAGTCATAGAGAAATAAGAAGTAAGGATAGATCGACTACTACAAGTAAGTGGATTCGAAATCTAGCATCGAGTAGCGGAACTATCAGTACCGCTACTTGACACTAGATGTCTCAGGTTCTGCGACTCACGAAAATTGTATTTTTCAACAATTTACAACTAATATTACAAGCAGAAGAAGTTGAAAA
Organism: Cydia pomonella; assembly: GCF_033807575.1. Taxonomy (NCBI): domain Eukaryota; kingdom Metazoa; phylum Arthropoda; class Insecta; order Lepidoptera; family Tortricidae; genus Cydia; species Cydia pomonella. Next base: position 161,412 of record NC_084705.1, read on the forward strand.
TAGAGTTCCGGTTAATCCGGTTATAATATTAGTTGAAAATTGTTGAGCATTGGACTTTTCGTTCGTCGCGACATCTATTGTCAAGTAGCAGTACTGATAATTCCGCTACTCGATGCTAAATGTCGACTACGAAAATAATAAGCGTTTTAGTACCAAAACGTTTTATTTCTCTATGGTTCTACGTACGAAGGTTAGATTAGCTAAAGTAATCCGAAATTTGCGTTATTTAATTCTAGGCCAATCGAAAAGAATACAAAAAATCGAATTTGGTAACTGACGAAGAGAAGAATAAGAGCACCCAACCAAACGTCATACAGTGCCGTTCTGTTCTCTCGACTATTATTGGGCTCAAATCAAGTGTGTGTTAAAAGGGAAAGATAACTTTAACAACTGCAGGTGTTGGCCTGGTGCAGGGAAATATGGAAAACAGCTCTGTAACAACCTGCCACAGAATGCGCTAGGAAGAAGCTGCATATCCTTCTTCTCCTACAGAAAAAAATACCATTGAATAAACTGACAATTATCAAAATTAAAAGTAGCTTTTTATTGTAGTTATTCTAAAAACGTAGTTTCTTATCAATAGGGTTGTTTCCATCTACAGATCTAAGGGCAGAATTGTATCCCAATAAATTCTTACGGATTATAAGAGCTTGTTAAACTACCTTTAGTGGACCGTTAAAAAGCATATTTTTGTAAATATTGAATTTATAATATCTTTTAACAACGTCACGTGACCCAAATCGAAACGACATTTAAGATTCTGATGACGTCACAACTGTTTGTTTGACACCCCAGTGTGAGCATTTTTCTCTGCCACTCTAATTACGTATTAGTAAGAGAAAAAGAGAAAGATCCTCACAGTATGCGATATTCGATGTTCGCGGTTGGCCCCCCGTTGTCTGTTCTCAGTTGGTTCTCCCTCAGTACAAAATTTAATACTCGAGCCGTAGCCATTTTGGTGGTGGACAATTAATTGAAGCTTTGATATCTTCACTAAAAAATAACATCATAGAAATGTTAATTGATAATAAATATTTTACGATATAATAAAATAACTCAATTATTGCAGAAAACATATTTTATTAATTGGTTAGAAACCCACACGCACGCATACACAGCTTGCCCACCACCTAAATGGCTACGACTCGAGTATCAAATTATGTACTGAGAACTGATACAGAACGTATTACAAGCGTTTCAAAAAATTGGAAACAACCCTATTGCATCCGTTTTTTTCATTTGATGTTTAGTTTTTTTTTCGGTCGTTACACCCCTTTTGTGTTACGTAGTGTGTGTGTAGAAAAGTTAGAGTCAAACCAAGATAAGTTGGCAGCCAAGTGTGCTTCTACTTTGAAGTTCTACCCGTAGTGGAAGCACGGACTCCTGAAAAAAGCTTCATGACCCCACATTGAGGGGACAGGGATCGTGCTAACAAATAGGGAGTATTACTGCAATGTTCTGCCGTCAGAGTGCAGCACTAGCACGAATCTTAAACCACAGTAACTTATACATACTGTGCCTTAAATTGTATTTTGACAAGTCTTCACAGATAATAAAATGTGACATTGATGCATCAAGGCGGTTTGTTTACGAAGGGCCTACCGGGAAACGCGAAAATCGAAATTTAGTTATCTGCCTCTATATAGCCCCAATATGCAAGAGTGATAGAGAGGTTAGATAACAAAATTTCGATTTTCTTGTTTCGCGGTATACCCTCAGATTGTGGTAGTGGCGCCCCCTACGCAGTTTGGCGTAATATTCCCTATTGTCAGCTATCACAGCTGACAGTTAATGTAGATGCCGCTGTACGACTCCCTACATTGTGCGGCAATTTTGTATGTAGTTATCACTACAAACAGCGCCATCTTCAGCTGTCAAACTCGGGCACTTTTTTGAGTTTACAAATCTTACGCTGCATTTCCCGCTGTAATGTCCGAACATTAGGGCTCATTCACACGGTGCGATCGCATGCGAGTTTCATAACATTGCGGTATTTGATCGGTCGGCCGAATTGCTTGTAACCTCAATACTCCGCAATGTAACTAAAATGTCATGCGAGTTCGCGCGCCGTGTAAATCAGCCCTTATAGTAACGACAGTTGAAATAAAAGTCTCGTATAAGTCCTTACGATAATTTATTGCAGACACAAACCTTTCAGTCCAGTGACCCCGCCGAACCGAGTTTTGGTGTACGACCCACGTTACAAAATACACTATATTATTTACAACAATAAAACTATCGTTACCATTAACTTACATAAAATAAATAACCAATTTCTCTAAGAACCGAGTACAGAGCGAATTATAACTAAATGCTTAATTCATATTAGAATAATTAAAAAAAAAAAACAAAACATTAACGTTTTATGTAGTTTAAAAAAATACGAGATCATTGTTTTACATGAAATGAAAGAATATGGTGGTGTTTTGACTGAACACAGCTGGCGTGGTGCGCGGCGGGGCCTCGACGTGTCGGCGGCGGCCCCGCCCGTGCCCGGGTACTGACTACGCGATTGGCAAACAATTGGATTAAGGTTAGCGAAATTCCTTTATATTTCTTCATAATCATTTAATTATTGATGGAATAATTTACCATAAAATAAGTATCAAAGCAGTTTAAATCATTTTTGCATCGCATGGTTGTTATATATGACCAAACTTTTCATTACATAAACCGTATGGATAGGGCATAAAAAAATTGCTCAGACAGGAAAAGTCAATATTGGAACGATTCACTGAACAAATCCCTCCTGACACTGCTGTAAGAAATGCAACTTCCATCGCGGCGTTCAAGGTTAGACGAAATAATTATCAACATTTTATTAAATAAAACCTAAAATTCTTTAAATAAAAACATATCGCGAAAATATGTATGTTCTCGGATTTGACAAATAAAATTTACGAAATAAATGTCCATATTATATTGTATTAATATTATTAATGTTGTGATATTTAACTCTGTTATTAATAATAAATTTCATTTCATTTCAAAATTAATCTCAATTAATTTAAAACTGCTGTTCGCTGTCCACAATTCAACTGCCTGCCCCCACCAGATAAATTTAGGGGGGAAATGTCTAACACGTACACAAAACCGTCAATCGCTTGTGATGTTATTGAACTAAAAAAATAGTCAAATACTTTACTGCGCTAGGACTCTACCCCTCTTTCCAATAGCGCATTTTTATGTCCGAAACTACATGAGATCATGCCACTTTCAGCTTTTAACCTCTAGCGTCGTGTAGTCCCAGTTCTAGTACAAATTATCTCAAAATGAAATTTAAATTTGTCCTATTTTCTAATACCATTGATTCAAATTTGACCGCCAAGTGTTCTTGTTTGTGGGCCGCTAAAGGTTAAAGGTACAGTTGAAATTTTATGAGGTGATTTTTTGGGCTAAAACCCCTAATGTGTTAAATAAAAGATGATCTCCATCGGAGATAACAGTGTAGGACGATCAGTCGACTGTGGGCGGTCAATCAGTTGAAAAGTTTGCTGTTACATAAATTTAAACCATTAAATACGATCGTAAAATTGCTTTTTAAAAGGGTTTGTTCCCGTTCGGTCAGTAGCAGTAGTAACCGCTACATAAAAGAAACGATACCTTTTGGTTATCAGATTAGGGGTTTAATCCGAAAAAATCACCTCCGAAAATTCCAACTTTAAAGTTGTTAATCGTGAGCTCTCGATGTAGTATCGGACTGTGTCGTTTTAAATGTATACATAATGAAATTTATCTTCTTCTTCCTCGCGTTGTCCCGGCATTTGCCACGGCTCATGGGAGCCTGGGGTCCGCTTGACAACTAATCCCAAGATTTGGCATAGGCACTAGTTTTTACGAAAGCGACTGCCATCAGACCTTCCAACCCAGAGGATAAACTAGGCCTTGTTGGGATTAGTCCGGTTTCCTCACGATGTTTTCCTTCACCGAAAAGCGACTGGTAAATATCAAATGATATTTCGTACATAAGTTCCGAAAAACTCATTGGTACGAGCCGGGGTTTGAACCCGCGACCTCTGGATTGCAAGTCGCACGCTCTTACCGCTAGGCCACCAGCGCTTATTACATAATGAAATTTATATTAAATTGAAATCAAAAACAAACAATAAGATCAACAATCATTGCACATGGCTCCTGCTGGCCGCGGCGCTCTCGCTCGCACTCGCCAACTATACTGCATCTGTCTATGCCACATCTGTCCCTGTCCAACATTAAAGGACGTCAGAAAAACCAAATGGTCTATGTTATCTAGTCCTCTTTATCCTTCAAACGCGACAAAAGGTGTAGCTGTATTTACGAGTACCACACTTGTCCTATCGCTGTGAATGAAGCAGACGTAGACTGGACGTCTCCGTTGCGGGGGTCTATTTGAAACCCCTTCGGAATTTGAAATCGGACTATTTGGAATCTTAGGAATCTTTGTGGGATTTTAAATAGCCCCTCGCGACGCTGTCATGTGATGTTGATGTGTTTTAACACGACGGAGACACACCATTTCAGCTCTTTATGTTTCAATTCATATTGCTTGTTATTTGGCTGTATTAATAATAGCGAGTGCATTCGAGAGGTGACACGTTTTTGTGGAAACAGACTTAAGGCTCATTTAGGCAGCGCGCGAACTCGCATGCAATTTTAGTTACACTGAGGTAACTTTCAATTCAGCCGACCCCTCAACTATCGGTAATAAAACACGAGTGCGAATTCTCGCACCGTCTAAATGAGCCTTTATAGTGAAAACGTGGACGGAAATTTTACAAATCAAGTTTTGGCAGCTGTTTTTCCCTTCCATGGAAGATTACAATTAATTTTAGGATGATGTAGATTAAATTAACTGATTTATGATTTGTACAATTACAAGTTTTGTGATGATACTTTAAATAATAGTTTTTCTGCCCTCCGGCCGAAAAGCGTTAACTTTCGGCCCGTTGCAGTAAAGTTACCGCTTTCCGGCTTCGTCGTACAGAAAAATAGTATACACACCTCGTCCAGTAAATAAGAAAGCCTCGGGTTTGTCGACCTCGGCTTCGCCTCGGCTAATTGGCAATTACAGGTGATTTGAGACATTTCGTACTTTACTATCGAAAGTATGTAATATACTATTTAATGGTATGGTAAAGAAAGGTTGCCCTACCTACTAGTTTTGCAGCCCTCCAACATATTAATTGTAATGTGCGCCCACGATTTCACTACGAGTGGCCGCGCCCGCGGCTCCCTCGTGGCAGATGCAATACTCGAACATGTGTCAACTCTTTCTAAATTCCATTATTGAACTAAACAATAAGTAAATTATAATATAACAAAATTAGATACTATGTACAGTAAATAAACCGGGAACGCAGGGTTTGTGTTCCGGGCGGAGAGCCTACTCTATTTCTGTAAAGAGTTTGGGAGGATCATGTACAAAATGAAGCTTCACAATCGAACAACTACTTATTTACAATCGTCTGAGGTGTGCTACAGGAGTGACACAAGTCTCGTTTTACAAGCGTTTCGATCATTGCTATGAAACACCAACATACATTTGAAACCCCAGACTTGTATCATATCCTCAACATGACTTACAAAAGAAACAGTAATATTTACTGACACTATTTGGCAAGTATTATTTTCGTTTCGTTTTTTCTGCAATTTCATAACTTGAGGTAATTAACTTCATTTGTCCAAACTCATCGCCAAGTCTGCAATGAGTCGATCCTTAAATAAATAAATTGAGTACGAGCGGGGTACTTGCCGACATGCCCTGATCGACTCGACGTGCAGGACACGACGCCCGACACGACACGGCACCCGACACGACGCGACGCGACACACATGACACTCGCCAAACTTGTGATACGTGATACGATCACATGACATGACTGACTCGTCTCTTCTATTTGATAGAAAAGTTATAATTGTGACGGTTTCAAGCAATATTTTCCTTAATGTTGGTTTTTGATAAAGGCTATATTTCTAATTTCATCTTTATGGCAGAAGCACCTTATTGAGAACCGATTATGTGCAGAAAACGTCACAATAATGTAAGAACTAAGATTATTAATAAACAGTGTATACCGACAATAAACGTAGGTGGCACCGACGATAGCCTCCTAGCTTTCTCACTCATGTCATGGCATTAATTTTTCCATTATACTTTAATTCTACTATTTTATAGCTTATTTCCTTGGAACGTGTCGCGTGTAGCGTCGGAGGCCGCGGCGGGGGACTGTCCCTACGCCAGTAAAATGCTGCGCCCATGTACACTTGGTCCTGTATTTACAGTTTACAATTCAAAATCAATTTTAACTAGATATTTACAAGTCGCCAGACGACGGTCGGAGGAGGAGCTGTCTCGGCGTGGAACGATGGCAATCCAATCAAAATCATTACATTGGAGCAAAAATCGACACAAAATGTTGTAATGATTGACTGTGGAATAGGCAAGAAATGCATAATATGAGGTAAATCACACCTTAAAAAATATAAAATTCTAATCAACTGGTATATAGTATTAGCTACTTTGGTTTGAGTGATGTTAAAACATGGCAATATAAAATATCCGACCGATCCGTTTTAGAGGTGGCAGCCAACAAGAAACTGATAGGGCTTATAGGGATGTTCATATTTATTGAGTTGTTCTGTAGCTGCGGACAGATGACTCTGGATGAGTCGTGACAGAAGTGTCTCGAGTGACCATGTTCATATTGATTGAGTTGTTCTGTAGCTACGGACAGATGACTCTGGATGAGTCATGACAGAAGTGTCTCGAGTGACCATGTTCATATTGATTGAGTTGTTCTGTAGCTGCGGACAGATGACTCTGGATGAGTCATGACAGAAGTGTCTCGAGTGACCATGTTCATATTGATTGAGTTGTTCTGTAGCTACGGACAGATGACTCTGGATGAGTCGTGACAGAAGTGTCTCGAGTGACCATGTTCATATTGATTGAGTTGTTCTGTAGCTACGGACAGATGACTCTGGATGAGTCATGACAGAAGTGTCTCGAGTGACCATGTTCATATTGATTGAGTTGTTCTGTAGCTGCGGACAGATGACTCTGGATGAGTCGTGACAGAAGTGTCTCGAGTGACCATGTTCATATTGATTGAGTTGTTCTGTAGCTACGGACAGATGACTCTGGATGAGTCATGACAGAAGTGTCTCGAGTGACCATGTTCATATTGATTGAGTTGTTCTGTAGCTGCGGACAGATGACTCTGGATGAGTCATGACAGAAGTGTCTCGAGTGACCATGTTCATATTGATTGAGTTGTTCTGTAGCTACGGACAGATGACTCTGGGTGAGTCACGACAGAAGTGTCTCGAGTGACCATGTTCATATTGATTGAGTTGTTCTGTAGCTACGGACAGATGACTCTGGGTGAGTCATGACAGAAGTGTCTCGAGTGACCATGTTCATATTTATTGAGTTGTTCTGTAGCTGCGGACAGATGACACTGGGTGAGTCACGACAGAAGTGTCTCGAGTGACCATGTTCATATTGATTGAGTTGTTCTGTAGCTACGGACAGATGACTCTGGGTGAGTCACGACAGAAGTGTCTCGAGTGACCATGTTCATATTTATTGAGTTGTTCTGTAGCTACGGACAGATGACTCTGGATGAGTCATGACAGAAGTGTCTCGAGTGACCATGTTCATATTGATTGAGTTGTTCTGTAGCTACGGACAGATGACTCTGGGTGAGTCACGACAGAAGTGTCTCGAGTGACCATGTTCATATTTATTGAGTTGTTCTGTAGCTACGGACAGATGACTCTGGATGAGTCATGACAGAAGTGTCTCGAGTGACCATGTTCATATTGATTGAGTTGTTCTGTAGCTGCGGACAGATGACTCTGGATGAGTCATGACAGAAGTGTCTCGAGTGACCATGTTCATATTGATTGAGTTGTTCTGTAGCTACGGACAGATGACTCTGGGTGAGTCACGACAGAAGTGTCTCGAGTGACCATGTTCATATTTATTGAGTTGTTCTGTAGCTACGGACAGATGACTCTGGGTGAGTCACGACAGAAGTGTCTCGAGTGACCATGTTCATATTGATTGAGTTGTTCTGTAGCTACGGACAGATGACTCTGGGTGAGTCACGACAGAAGTGTCTCGAGTGACCATGTTCATATTGATTGAGTTGTTCTGTAGCTACGGACAGATGACTCTGGGTGAGTCACGACAGAAGTGTCTCGAGTGACCATGTTCATATTGATTGAGTTGTTCTGTAGCTACGGACAGATGACTCTGGGTGAGTCACGACAGAAGTGTCTCGAGTGACCATGTTCATATTGATTGAGTTGTTCTGTAGCTACGGACAGATGACTCTGGGTGAGTCACGACAGAAGTGTCTCGAGTGACCATGTTCATATTGATTGAGTTGTTCTGTAGCTACGGACAGATGACTCTGGGTGAGTCACGACAGAAGTGTCTCGAGTGACCATGTTCATATTTATTGAGTTGTTCTGTAGCTACGGACAGATGACTCTGGGTGAGTCACGACAGAAGTGTCTCGAGTGACCATGTTCATATTTATTGAGTTGTTCTGTAGCTGCGGACAGATGACTCTGGGTGAGTCACGACAGAAGTGTCTCGAGTGACCAATTTTTGCTCCGCAGTAAGTTACGTCAACATTAGCCCCTTATCGCGTGTAATAAAAAATATTTGTTGAAATTTGAACTTTAATAGTTGTCAATAGAGTTGAATATCATATCCACCATATATGGCTTCATATGCGATAAGGGGTCAGATTGGATAAAAGTAATCGTTAATAATCTGATTTACTGATCTTGTAACGGAGAAATTTGACTGATCGACACGATTCGTTCCAAAATGAAGAGTGAAATGGAGCTGTTCTCGGACAGAAGCCATTAGAAGCAGCGGTGGTGCCGGCGGCACGGGCCTAGGCCTCGCTGGCGACGGGCTCGCGCGCGTGGTGGATGCGCACGTGCTTGTTGTGGTTGGACTTGTTGCCGGACAGCTTGCCGCACACGCCGCACGCGAAGGGCCGCGCGCCGCTGTGGACCTTCATGTGCTCGGACAGGTAGTAGGAGCGGTGGAAGGACTTGCCGCACTCGGCCACCTTGCACACGTACCGCTTGGCCGTCTCGTGCTCGCGCACGTGGCGCTGGCAGTTGTACTTGCGGATGAACTGGCAGCCGCAGTAGTTGCAGGTGTAGGGGCGCACGGCCTTGTGCGCGTTCATGTGCGACACGTACTCGGAGTGGCGGATGAAGGCGCCCTTGCACAGCGTGCACTTGTAGGGCTTGGCGGAGCGCGAGGCGTGCGTCCAGCGGTGCAGCTTGAGGTTCCACTTGGTGGTGAAGGCCTTGGAGCACACCACGCACACGTACGGCCGCTTGCCCGAGTGCGTCAGCAGGTGCGCGCGCAGGTTCGAGCGCAGGTACACCTGCGCACACGTACCCGTACACAACACGTTTCATAACACCGATTTATGGCATGCAATAAAGGATTAAACTATGAAAAGGTATCCTTTAATATACCGTCACCCGTACTGCTATGCGAAATGTTCTTAGAAGTCTTAGAATTTAACTTTTTGCTTAACAACGATTAAAATTTATAGATTTTGGAAAAAAGTACAGTCAGCGACAAAATTGACTAAAATGTTTGATGTCAATTGAAGCCATTTCTATCCAGGATCAAAAGCTTCTCAGGTAGTTTTAAAAACGAGCTTAAGAAATGGCTATTAATGAAATGTCTTTATACTCGTAGTTTAAAGTAATATTTTATGTATACAGACAGACAGTGAAGATTGTTTTGTTGTTGTTTTGAACTTATTAATTTTAATTTTAGTTTATTATAATATTGTATGCCCGAAATGCTCTTAGGGCCTCCTAGTCCTTAGAGCCGCTGTGCCCCGAGGCCATTTGGCGCAGACATCAGCCCTTTCAATTAGTTTGTAAGCATTATTGTGTACTTTTATTATGTAACTATGTTTAAGCTTACTGAATAAACGTCTTTATTATTATTCCCTTTATTATTAAATTGGCAAACTGTTGGAATTTTATTGTCGTGGCGGGTGAGGGAGGCCTGGTGCAGGAACTTATCGTGCAGGTGGCTACACCATGTACCTGCTTGCAGACGGGGCAGGGCACGTTCTGCTGCCTGGGGCGCTGCGTGTCGGTGTAGGCGGGGTCGTGGCGGGTGAGGGAGGCCCGGTGCAGGAACTTGTCGTGCAGGTGGCTACACCACGTACCTGCTTGCAGACGGGGCAGGGCACGTTCTGCTGCCTGGGGCGCTGCGTGTCGGTGTAGGCGGGGTCGTGGCGGGTGAGGGAGGCCCGGTGCAGGAACTTGTCGTGCAGGTGGCTACACCACGTACCTGCTTGCAGACGGGGCAGGGCACGTTCTGCTGCCTGGGCGCTGCGTGTCGGTGTAGGCGGGGTCGTGGCGGGTGAGGGAGGCCCGGTGCAGGAACTTGTCGTGCAGGTGGCTACACCACGTACCTGCTTGCAGACGGGGCAGGGCACGTTCTGCTGCCTGGGGCGCTGCGTGTCGGTGTAGGCGGGGTCGTGGCGGGTGAGGGAGGCCCGGTGCAGGAACTTGTCGTGCAGGTGGCTACACCACGTACCTGCTTGCAGACGGGGCAGGGCACGTTCTGCTGCCTGGGGCGCTGCGTGTCGGTGTAGGCGGGGTCGTGGCGGGTGAGGGAGGCCCGGTGCAGGAACTTGTCGTGCAGGTGGCTACACCACGTACCTGCTTGCAGACGGGGCAGGGCACGTTCTGCTGCCTGGGGCGCTGCGTGTCGGTGTAGGCGGGGTCGTGGCGGGTGAGGGAGGCCCGGTGCAGGAACTTGTCGTGCAGGTGGCTACACCACGTACCTGCTTGCAGACGGGGCAGGGCACGTTCTGCTGCCTGGGGCGCTGCGTGTCGGTGTAGGCGGGGTCGTGGCGGGTGAGGGAGGCCCGGTGCAGGAACTTGTCGTGCAGGTGGCTACACCACGTACCTGCTTGCAGACGGGGCAGGGCACGTTCTGCTGCCTGGGGCGCTGCGTGTCGGTGTAGGCGGGGTCGTGGCGGGTGAGGGAGGCCCGGTGCAGGAACTTGTCGTGCAGGTGGCTACACCACGTACCTGCTTGCAGACGGGGCAGGGCACGTTCTGCTGCCTGGGGCGCTGCGTGTCGGTGTAGGCGGGGTCGTGGCGGGTGAGGGAGGCCCGGTGCAGGAACTTGTCGTGCAGGTGGCTACACCACGTACCTGCTTGCAGACGGGGCAGGGCACGTTCTGCTGCCTGGGGCGCTGCGTGTCGGTGTAGGCGGGGTCGTGGCGGGTGAGGGAGGCCCGGTGCAGGAACTTGTCGTGCAGGTGGCTACACCACGTACCTGCTTGCAGACGGGGCAGGGCACGTTCTGCTGCCTGGGGCGCTGCGTGTCGGTGTAGGCGGGGTCGTGGCGGGTGAGGGAGGCCCGGTGCAGGAACTTGTCGTGCAGGTGGCTACACCACGTACCTGCTTGCAGACGGGGCAGGGCACGTTCTGCTGCCTGGGGCGCTGCGTGTCGGTGTAGGCGGGGTCGTGGCGGGTGAGGGAGGCCCGGTGCAGGAACTTGTCGTGCAGGTGGCTACACCACGTACCTGCTTGCAGACGGGGCAGGGCACGTTCTGCTGCCTGGGGCGCTGCGTGTCGGTGTAGGCGGGGTCGTGGCGGGTGAGGGAGGCCCGGTGCAGGAACTTGTCGTGCAGGTGGCTACACCACGTACCTGCTTGCAGACGGGGCAGGGCACGTTCTGCTGCCTGGGGCGCTGCGTGTCGGTGTAGGCGGGGTCGTGGCGGGTGAGGGAGGCCCGGTGCAGGAACTTGTCGTGCAGGTGGCTACACCACGTACCTGCTTGCAGACGGGGCAGGGCACGTTCTGCTGCCTGGGGCGCTGCGTGTCGGTGTAGGCGGGGTCGTGGCGGGTGAGGGAGGCCCGGTGCAGGAACTTGTCGTGCAGGTGGCTACACCACGTACCTGCTTGCAGACGGGGCAGGGCACGTTCTGCTGCCTGGGGCGCTGCGTGTCGGTGTAGGCGGGGTCGTGGCGGGTGAGGGAGGCCCGGTGCAGGAACTTGTCGTGCAGGTGGCTACACCACGTACCTGCTTGCAGACGGGGCAGGGCACGTTCTGCTGCCTGGGGCGCTGCGTGTCGGTGTAGGCGGGGTCGTGGCGGGTGAGGGAGGCCCGGTGCAGGAACTTGTCGTGCAGGTGGCTACACCACGTACCTGCTTGCAGACGGGGCAGGGCACGTTCTGCTGCCTGGGGCGCTGCGTGTCGGTGTAGGCGGGGTCGTGGCGGGTGAGGGAGGCCCGGTGCAGGAACTTGTCGTGCAGGTGGCTACACCACGTACCTGCTTGCAGACGGGGCAGGGCACGTTCTGCTGCCTGGGGCGCTGCGTGTCGGTGTAGGCGGGGTCGTGGCGGGTGAGGGAGGCCCGGTGCAGGAACTTGTCGTGCAGGTGGCTACACCACGTACCTGCTTGCAGACGGGGCAGGGCACGTTCTGCTGCCTGGGGCGCTGCGTGTCGGTGTAGGCGGGGTCGTGGCGGGTGAGGGAGGCCCGGTGCAGGAACTTGTCGTGCAGGTGGCTACACCACGTACCTGCTTGCAGACGGGGCAGGGCACGTTCTGCTGCCTGGGGCGCTGCGTGTCGGTGTAGGCGGGGTCGTGCGCGCGGCGCACGTGGCGGGTGAGCGAGGCCTGGTGCAGGAACTTGTCGTGCAGGTGGCTACACCACGTACCTGCTTGCAGACGGGGCAGGGCACGTTCTGCTGCCTGGGGCGCTGCGTGTCGGTGTAGGCGGGGTCGTGGCGGGTGAGGGAGGCCCGGTGCAGGAACTTGTCGTGCAGGTGGCTACACCACGTACCTGCTTGCAGACGGGGCAGGGCACGTTCTGCTGCCTGGGGCGCTGCGTGTCGGTGTAGGCGGGGTCGTGGCGGGTGAGGGAGGCCCGGTGCAGGAACTTGTCGTGCAGGTGGCTACACCACGTACCTGCTTGCAGACGGGGCAGGGCACGTTCTGCTGCCTGGGGCGCTGCGTGTCGGTGTAGGCGGGGTCGTGGCGGGTGAGGGAGGCCCGGTGCAGGAACTTGTCGTGCAGGTGGCTACACCACGTACCTGCTTGCAGACGGGGCAGGGCACGTTCTGCTGCCTGGGGCGCTGCGTGTCGGTGTAGGCGGGGTCGTGCGCGCGGCGCACGTGGCGGGTGAGCGAGGCCTGGTGCAGGAACTTGTCGCCGCACGTGGGGCAGGCGTGCGGGCGCGCGGCGTGCGTCTCGGCGTGCCAGCGCAGCTTGGCGCGCGAGTGGAACACGGCGCCGCACGCGCACACGAAGTCGCGCACCAGCCGCTTCTTGTGCAGGTGGTGCCGGTCTCTGCGGGGGAGGGGAGGGCAGGGATTATTTCATGCCCGATAAAACTTTTCACCAGAGAAGAGTTAAAATAGTTACTTACGATATAAATGCAGAAAATAGGAATTTCGCAACGAGTGGTGATAAGTTTTAAATCGACACGAGTTGCGAATCGCCTATTCGCACGAGTATCGTACAACGTTTTATAGTACATATAGCTCTTTAAATTTTCGACATATGCACGGAAAGTGCTCATTCCCGCACGCGTGCTGGAAAGTAGCACCATATGTAATAAGATAGTAAGTGACATAGGTTGCTAGCTATATTTTTTAGGAAATCTTGGTGGTAGTGATTGTCGCTTTTAAAGTTTTTAGTAATGCAGACTACTTATTTTTACAATACAAGTGCGGAGAATAGGATATTCGCAACGAGTAGTGATCAATTACCGACTGACTTAAAATCGACACGAGTTGCGAATTATCTATTCGCACGTGTATAGTACAACGTTTTTCAACACACTTGCTCAAAACGACGTTTTTATTCCACCGATTTTTGGCTCATAACAGTCATAAACCTAGATATTAAACACCCGTGTTTTTTCAGTATAGTATAACACTCGTGCTTTTTCATTATAATATCCGACTGAGTTAAGAAGGTAACAGATTGACTTCTAATAATATGCATGGAAACGGAACCTTAATTTGGTCGAGTAATTTTTTTTTAACCACCTATTAGGTTTCAAATGTTAGTTCAAATAGGTTTTATCACACCAAACATAATTTATAGATTAAATTATCTCGTAAATGACAATAATGAATAAACAACATTTTATCGATTTGTTCTCCATCCGTCGAATAGAAATACGAAAATATTAGCTTTTTACATTTTTTCAATTGGCTGTTTGTCGATTTCGTTCGCGCCTTTGACTTGCGCGCGCATTGGAATCGTGCGTAAAAAAAATAACGCACCAACCATTTACCGTATTTGTCATAAAATTGAAGTAGATTGGCATGTTTTTAGTTTATATATTGACGAACATGTCATTTTCAAGTATTGAAAATGAAGAACACATAAAATTGACGCTGCCAGTAATACGAGTACTAATAGAGGCAAGAGCCGAGAACCATAGCTTTTTACCATCAAAATCGGGTGAGAAATAATTGGCAGCATATGAAACTTTTATTCAATGGAAAATCAGCAAAAACGCCCGGTCTCTCTTGGAAAACGTGTTAGTAGCTTATTCCAATGAACTGGCGAATAAGTGCCTACTAGCCCAGCACGCTTTGGTGCAATTATTCGATGTTAAAACTGTAAGCCACCATTTTGAAAATTGTAGGTACCTTTACTGTTTTGACAAAAAAAAACTAATTTATAATAATACGATATTTCACTATAGTACATTGTAGGAGAGGCCGGAAAACCGCTCAAAGTGGAACGAGTGAGTTTGAGGGCCGACACGTTAGTGGAGTCCCTTAAATAACACGAGTCTATCCTTAGCGTTTCCGGCCGAGGCATTACATACTGCTTTTCACGACTACTGCGAGGAAATAAGAAAACATTTGCATAATTATAAGTACATTAATATACATTACTATTTATATTGGCGTGACGACAATTGTTGAAAGAAAGGGATGTACTTTTGCCAGAAACATTTATATTTTCTTCACTAGAAGAACTCATTTTTATAGCGTAGATAAGTGTTTCTTGTATTTTTTAGTCAAACAATTTACACTCCAATTCAGTAAGTCTAAGTATTTACTTTTTCTATCAATTTTAAGAGGCGTTTTTCTTAACTTAGAAGCAATTTTGCTAAAAGAATCACAAACAGCTACAAATTAAACGTGAACTGAACGGTTTTAACGTTTCTTTTTTTTAAACAAGTAATTGGTCCATTAAAAAACCTAATTTTATTTTTGAAGGAAAATATTGCGCCAAGACCTTTATTGATTTTTATGTTTAAAATGATTCTCATTGCTGTAGCACCTGAACCATCACCAATGACAGATGATGATAACAATGAATCATTGTAGTAGTGGTGGCTCAGGTGCTACAGCTATTGCATACTTTCCAGCAAAATAATTCAAATAGAAACTGTAAAAGTGTTTATGTATGGAATGAGTTGTAATTAACTGACTTACGAAGAGAGAACTGCTCGTGAATAATTGTTGGTAATGCTGCTGATCCAATGCCCCGCAGCTCTCGCTCCAGCTCTACGTATATAATTCGCCGGTTCTCACCAATATTTTTTTCTCCAGCTAGCACATTTTCAAGAGTAACTGTGGTTGGCGGCCGCCCCGTTATTGGCTCATCTTCAAAACTAAAGAACGTTGAGCGCCCGCCCTCTTTTGAGTTGAGCGAACCAATTAAAAACCGTTGGACGCGAACACGCAGATTCACCGAAAGTTGTAACTAAAAGTTGAAAATATTCCTGAGGCTTTAAACCTTTTTTGAACTCATAATAAATCCTAACCCGAAAATAACGTCGAGTGAGCTTTATCGTGGCGGCGAATTCCCGCCAGATTCATTCAGAAAAGAATATAAAAAAATGTGACTGATAAACCGAGTATTCTATTTTTACGTGTATAACTGATAACCAGCCTTTCCGATGGTGTGTAACATGCCAGTGTCTCACAGATGAGCATAGAGTATCCAATTTTTCTTGGCATGGCCCTCGTAAATATTAATTGTGTTATTCTCAATCAAAATTGAGAATAACACGTTTGATTTGTCTTTCACCTGTTAGTGTCTGATCCTTTCACATTTTCTCAAAGGTTAGCTAAAAGAGATCCCTTTTAGGGATAAGTTCGTCTTTGCATATTAAATTTTTTGTCTGTTTTATGTTAAGCTGTTTATGTGCAATAAAGTGACATATATACATACAAAAGGTAACTTTCTGTCGGTATCGAGTTATACCAGCACAGAGTTCAAAACATGTATTTAATATCCAAAAAGAATCAGGCCTCTAAGTTTACTTATTTTTCTATGATTTTTGAAAATTTACCATGCAAATGTACAGTTTTGAGATGTTCTATTTTAAAGTCGGAAAGTTTGAAAGACCAAGTTCTAGTGCGAAGTTATGTAGATGGCGATTTAAAAATATTCTCTAATCGTTATATTCCTAAGAAAATGACATTTAATCTCTAATATTTAACATATAATTGAGATATTATAAATAAAGCACGTAGGGTATTGAAACGTGAAACATAAAGAAAATATTTGTATGGCTTAAAATGGACAAGTTCTCGGCTAACTTATATTGCCCTTGCACGTCTATAATGTAGGGATAATAATAAAAAAGTAACACAGCTTTTATGTTAAATAAACTTTTTTTAAACAAAAGTAAAAGTAAAAAAAAATACATAAAATCAACGTAATTAGATGTCGGCAAGCATTCTACACATACGTTTATGCATAAAATTAACCAAAAAGTATAAAAATAATACACAATAATGTTAGTTGGTATTAAAAAAGTGGCTTCAAAGTCTAAACTTTGAATACAATTTTTGTATGAAAGTGATTAAGGGGACCACATTGTCACTATTCGTGACTTTACAGAAATAACAATTCCATATGCATATTTTTCTCGAAATGAAAGCTGTAATTGCTTATTACTGCTTAAAATATTAGAATGTGACTAAAAAAAATCAAATTCTTTCTTTTCGTCAGTACTAACTAAACATTTTGGGCTAAAGTTTCACTAAGTCTTAGGGTACCACATTGTCGCGTTATGAGATCATGATCTAATTCTAATAACCAAAAATACATAATACTATGTTATTGTTATTATACCTTTAAGCGTCACGTTTGTAAAAACAGAACGCAGACCTTTGACGTTTGCTACCTAATAGATACTCGATTGCTCATTGAATAAACATGAATTCAAAAGTTTACAAGTCTTGCGCAGGCCCTCATTGTGGTAACACATCAATAAAAGCACCTGATAAGGTACCCTAGTCATTAAACTTTATCTATTTATTGGAAAACCAACAGCACATGAAACATATTAACAATATATGTAACAATCGGAGGCTAATTATAACTATTATAAGTTCAAACAGATAGAAATTTCATAGACATTAACTACATGTGAGTATTTTAAGTGTCTAGAGACTATTTCTGAACAAAACAAAATTTCGTCAATTTCGACTTGATTTATAAAATCATTGATATCTCGGAATCCATAAGCGACAATGTGGTACCTTTTGATGGAGAATGACACAAATGATGTCTATTTATGATTCCAAGAACACGGACCTGGAATTAATTGAATAAAGTCATAGCTACAGACGGATGGGCATGGGCATGGGCAATGGGCACGTACCTGTGCTGCACCATGTTGGAGTAGCGGCGGAAGGTGTCGTCGCACACGGTGCACTTGTAGGGCGCGCGGCCCGTGTGCGTGTTGTGGTGCTCCTGCAGCTTCTGCCGCGTCAGGAACCGCTTCTCGCACACCTCGCATCTGTACAACGTGAGACACTTACTGCACTCTGCACGTACCTGTGCTGCACCATGTTGGAGTAGCGGCGGAAGGTGTCGTCGCACACGGTGCACTTGTAGGGCGCGCGGCCCGTGTGCGTGTTGTGGTGCTCCTGCAGCTTCTGCCGCGTCAGGAACCGCTTCTCGCACACCTCGCATCTGTACAACGTGAGACACTTACTGCACTCTGCACGTACCTGTGCTGCACCATGTTGGAGTAGCGGCGGAAGGTGTCGTCGCACACGGTGCACTTGTAGGGCGCGCGGCCCGTGTGCGTGTTGTGGTGCTCCTGCAGCTTCTGCCGCGTCAGGAACCGCTTCTCGCACACCTCGCATCTGTACAACGTGAGACACTTACTGCACTCTGCACGTACCTGTGCTGCACCATGTTGGAGTAGCGGCGGAAGGTGTCGTCGCACACGGTGCACTTGTAGGGCGCGCGGCCCGTGTGCGTGTTGTGGTGCTCCTGCAGCTTCTGCCGCGTCAGGAACCGCTTCTCGCACACCTCGCATCTGTACAACGTGAGACACTTACTGCACTCTGCACGTACCTGTGCTGCACCATGTTGGAGTAGCGGCGGAAGGTGTCGTCGCACACGGTGCACTTGTAGGGCGCGCGGCCCGTGTGCGTGTTGTGGTGCTCCTGCAGCTTCTGCCGCGTCAGGAACCGCTTCTCGCACACCTCGCATCTGTACAACGTGAGACACTTACTGCACTCTGCACGTACCTGTGCTGCACCATGTTGGAGTAGCGGCGGAAGGTGTCGTCGCACACGGTGCACTTGTAGGGCGCGCGGCCCGTGTGCGTGTTGTGGTGCTCCTGCAGCTTCTGCCGCGTCAGGAACCGCTTCTCGCACACCTCGCATCTGTACAACGTGAGACACTTACTGCACTCTGCACGTACCTGTGCTGCACCATGTTGGAGTAGCGGCGGAAGGTGTCGTCGCACACGGTGCACTTGTAGGGCGCGCGGCCCGTGTGCGTGTTGTGGTGCTCCTGCAGCTTCTGCCGCGTCAGGAACCGCTTCTCGCACACCTCGCATCTGTACAACGTGAGACACTTACTGCACTCTGCACGTACCTGTGCTGCACCATGTTGGAGTAGCGGCGGAAGGTGTCGTCGCACACGGTGCACTTGTAGGGCGCGCGGCCCGTGTGCGTGTTGTGGTGCTCCTGCAGCTTCTGCCGCGTCAGGAACCGCTTCTCGCACACCTCGCATCTGTACAACGTGAGACACTTACTGCACTCTGCACGTACCTGTGCTGCACCATGTTGGAGTAGCGGCGGAAGGTGTCGTCGCACACGGTGCACTTGTAGGGCGCGCGGCCCGTGTGCGTGTTGTGGTGCTCCTGCAGCTTCTGCCGCGTCAGGAACCGCTTCTCGCACACCTCGCATCTGTACAACGTGAGACACTTACTGCACTCTGCACGTACCTGTGCTGCACCATGTTGGAGTAGCGGCGGAAGGTGTCGTCGCACACGGTGCACTTGTAGGGCGCGCGGCCCGTGTGCGTGTTGTGGTGCTCCTGCAGCTTCTGCCGCGTCAGGAACCGCTTCTCGCACACCTCGCATCTGTACAACGTGAGACACTTACTGCACTCTGCACGTACCTGTGCTGCACCATGTTGGAGTAGCGGCGGAAGGTGTCGTCGCACACGGTGCACTTGTAGGGCGCGCGGCCCGTGTGCGTGTTGTGGTGCTCCTGCAGCTTCTGCCGCGTCAGGAACCGCTTCTCGCACACCTCGCATCTGTACAACGTGAGACACTTACTGCACTCTGCACGTACCTGTGCTGCACCATGTTGGAGTAGCGGCGGAAGGTGTCGTCGCACACGGTGCACTTGTAGGGCGCGCGGCCCGTGTGCGTGTTGTGGTGCTCCTGCAGCTTCTGCCGCGTCAGGAACCGCTTCTCGCACACCTCGCATCTGTACAACGTGAGACACTTACTGCACTCTGCACGTACCTGTGCTGCACCATGTTGGAGTAGCGGCGGAAGGTGTCGTCGCACACGGTGCACTTGTAGGGCGCGCGGCCCGTGTGCGTGTTGTGGTGCTCCTGCAGCTTCTGCCGCGTCAGGAACCGCTTCTCGCACACCTCGCATCTGTACAACGTGAGACACTTACTGCACTCTGCACGTACCTGTGCTGCACCATGTTGGAGTAGCGGCGGAAGGTGTCGTCGCACACGGTGCACTTGTAGGGCGCGCGGCCCGTGTGCGTGTTGTGGTGCTCCTGCAGCTTCTGCCGCGTCAGGAACCGCTTCTCGCACACCTCGCATCTGTACAACGTGAGACACTTACTGCACTCTGCACGTACCTGTGCTGCACCATGTTGGAGTAGCGGCGGAAGGTGTCGTCGCACACGGTGCACTTGTAGGGCGCGCGGCCCGTGTGCGTGTTGTGGTGCTCCTGCAGCTTCTGCCGCGTCAGGAACCGCTTCTCGCACACCTCGCATCTGTACAACGTGAGACACTTACTGCACTCTGCACGTACCTGTGCTGCACCATGTTGGAGTAGCGGCGGAAGGTGTCGTCGCACACGGTGCACTTGTAGGGCGCGCGGCCCGTGTGCGTGTTGTGGTGCTCCTGCAGCTTCTGCCGCGTCAGGAACCGCTTCTCGCACACCTCGCATCTGTACAACGTGAGACACTTACTGCACTCTGCACGTACCTGTGCTGCACCATGTTGGAGTAGCGGCGGAAGGTGTCGTCGCACACGGTGCACTTGTAGGGCGCGCGGCCCGTGTGCGTGTTGTGGTGCTCCTGCAGCTTCTGCCGCGTCAGGAACCGCTTCTCGCACACCTCGCATCTGTACAACGTGAGACACTTACTGCACTCTGCACGTACCTGTGCTGCACCATGTTGGAGTAGCGGCGGAAGGTGTCGTCGCACACGGTGCACTTGTAGGGCGCGCGGCCCGTGTGCGTGTTGTGGTGCTCCTGCAGCTTCTGCCGCGTCAGGAACCGCTTCTCGCACACCTCGCATCTGTACAACGTGAGACACTTACTGCACTCTGCACGTACCTGTGCTGCACCATGTTGGAGTAGCGGCGGAAGGTGTCGTCGCACACGGTGCACTTGTAGGGCGCGCGGCCCGTGTGCGTGTTGTGGTGCTCCTGCAGCTTCTGCCGCGTCAGGAACCGCTTCTCGCACACCTCGCATCTGTACAACGTGAGACACTTACTGCACTCTGCACGTACCTGTGCTGCACCATGTTGGAGTAGCGGCGGAAGGTGTCGTCGCACACGGTGCACTTGTAGGGCGCGCGGCCCGTGTGCGTGTTGTGGTGCTCCTGCAGCTTCTGCCGCGTCAGGAACCGCTTCTCGCACACCTCGCATCTGTACAACGTGAGACACTTACTGCACTCTGCACGTACCTGTGCTGCACCATGTTGGAGTAGCGGCGGAAGGTGTCGTCGCACACGGTGCACTTGTAGGGCGCGCGGCCCGTGTGCGTGTTGTGGTGCTCCTGCAGCTTCTGCCGCGTCAGGAACCGCTTCTCGCACACCTCGCATCTGTACAACGTGAGACACTTACGCTTACGAACAGATTACTCGCCTAGCGGGTCGCTGGCAGTGAATGTGTTAATGAACAATATCCATGCAAAGTTAACTTAGGCCTTGGACACGACATTTTTGTATTATTAACCAAATTTAAATTAATTGTATTGGGCGAAATCTGAATTTGTGGCTATGTAACACCGGTATCTATGAAATTGGCAACTACCTACCTTTTACTTCAAAATCAGTCAAATTGGACCGGGGACTCACTTGAAGTTCTTGATGCCCTGGTGCGTCTTGAGATGTAAAGCGAGGTTGGCGCGCCGGAAGAAGCACTTGCCGCACGTCAGGCACTCCAGCGGGTGCAGCTTCAAATGTGCCGTGAACGCCGCCTCCGAACCCTGGTCCACCTAGCAAATAGAAACTAATCAGTGTCATTCTTGCATGAATATACCGCCCTACTGCTGCTCAGGTCGCCTCAGCAGAGGTGTCGTGGTGCAGTGACCAACACGTCAATTTAATCCCAAATTTAAAACTTCAAGAGTTCCAGCTCGTTGTTAAATAAACGTCATAATTTCATAGCAGTTTGACGTTTAAAATGACATTTCCACCGCCTGGGCTATCAAAATGACTATCTGACTAGTTATTCATGAAATAAAACTATTTAAACGGATCATATCGCGTATAGTGAGTTTGAAATACCTACCGACATTTCGAACCCTTTTCAGCGTTCGTGGTCAACGGGTGACCCTTAATTGAGAGCTAAGAGCTAATTTACTATTATACGGTATTTCTTTGTCTACGCCGCAGATAAAGAGAGACAAATTAAGCTAGATATTTTCATTGTGTGGTCTGAAGTTATGAACGATGAATTTTCTGTGGTGCCTTATGATAACAATACCTTGCACGTGGGGCACGTGTGGTCACTCCGCCGCCGCCGGGGCTCCGGCTTGATGATGACGGGGTGGTCTCCAGCCCGGGTACAGGGCACTGTGGACCACGGTGTCATACCTTGCACGTGGGGCACGTGTGGTCTCTCCGCCGCCGCCGGGGCTCCGGCTTGATGATGACGGGGTGGTCTCCAGCCCGGGTACAGGGCACTGTGGACCACGGTGTCATACCTTGCACGTGGGGCACGTGTGGTCACTCCGCCGCCGCCGGGGCTCCGGCTTGATGATGACGGGGTGGTCTCCAGCCCGGGTACAGGGCACTGTGGACCACGGTGTCATACCTTGCACGTGGGGCACGTGTGGTCACTCCGCCGCCGCCGGGGCTCCGGCTTGATGATGACGGGGTGGTCTCCAGCCCGGGTACAGGGCACTGTGGACCACGGTGTCATACCTTGCACGTGGGGCACGTGTGGTCTCTCCGCCGCCGCCGAGGCTCCTGCTTAATGATGACGGGCTTGGTCTCCAGCCCGCCCGGGTACAGGATGCTCGATGTTAGAGCTTCTTTAGAGTCTGGCAGGAGCAAAGTGTCTGTTTCTGTAAAAAATCATATTAGTTCGGATATTAAATATTAATTGATTCAAAATTTAAGCACACGAAATAAAACATTATGTCATTAAAAAGGTAGGTATCATGCTGTAATGAATTATATATTTGACGAATCTTTGTTACTTAAATATTTGCATAGGTATAGATCCTGAGTCATAATAGTATTTTGGTATAAAAATTCAAGAAAAAAGGAAGTCGGTCACATATAAATTAAATAGGTGTGTACCTGCGGGCGGCGCGACTGCGTCAGGCTTGTCCTCCTGCTTGATGGCGGGCGCGCGGCCGCCGGGCGGGCGGGGCGCGCGGTGCGCGTGCGCGTGCAGCAGGGCGCGGTGCGCGCGCAGCTCGGCGCGCGACGCCAGCACGGCGCGGCACAGCCCGCACGCCGCCCGCCCCGCCTCCCTGCGACACGAGCTAACCTTGACCACGCTCAACGACCACAACACTCGATACTCATTGCTGTTCCAGTGGTCTCGCGCCAATTTATAAGCATTTGCATTATAAGCAAAAGTTTCTGTATATTTATTTATTTATTGTTCGGAGAAATAAATTGCACAAAAACAGCTATAAATTGCACAATAGTTATATATATAGATAACAAAGAGCCAATTATAGGTTCCCACCGGTAGCAACAGGTTAACAAATAATTGGTGGTTAGCACTAGATTTTTTTTTTTAACAAGGTGTTTCCACATATATTTTTAAATATTAATACTTATTATATTATATACTGAACAAAGAAACCAAAACTTATTATAAAATTGATACGTTAATCGATACAATAATATGCTATAGTATCAATGGTTACAATTTTATGTAGTTGTTTCTTCCTGATTCCGATAGAGTTTCCTCCTCGGGAGCCCCTGTCCGGTAGCGAAATATTTAAAATATGTAGTGTAAATTATAGAATAAAAATGAAGTAACTAACAAACAATCTGACTTCTCCGCAGTTTCATTATCGTCGCCGTCGGACAGCCAGCTCTCGCGGGCCAGCAGGTCGTAGCCCTCGGCCGCCACCTCGCGGTACATCTGCAACGTAACCGTGTTCTCTTAGTGCCACTTGTTGAAGATAGATACAAGATAGAATACTCTTTATTGGCACACCTCAGTAAAAAGATACAAGAAAAATAAACAATTGATTAAATGTAGAGACAGACAACAGGCGGTCTTATCGCTAAAAAGCGATCTCTTCCAGACAACCTTTGGGTAGAGGAAATAGATAAGTTAATCGAAAAAGTAGGTGTTGCTAAACCGTTATGAAGCCTACATTCACACACACAATTACAGTGAATATACATACACATATAAGGAATACAAATAAACATACATAAACATACATATAAATATATATAAAATTAACCGAAACATAGCTAAATATGACAGCAGCATGTCAGCCACAGAGTAAAAATAACTATGTACTATATAAACACTAAGGGAGAGATAAATAATGTTCTTTGAGTGATTTTTAAACACAGCAAGAGATTGAGCGCGTCTAATGCCAACGGGTAAGGAGTTCCAGAGTCGGACAGCTTGAAAAGTAAATGAAGTGTTGTGTGTGATAATACTAATTATACTAAAACTATGCTCAAAACGACCTATCACCGTAAATACCGTCACACCATTACCAGTACGACTACTCAATCTCTATTGAAACGGGAGTGAGCACTTTCCGTGCATATGTCTAAACTTTAAAGAGCCATATGTACTGTAAAACGTTGTACGATACACGTGCGAATAGGTAATTCGCAACTCGTGTCGATTTAAAACACTCCCTTCGGTCTTGTTTTAATTTATCACCACTACGTGTTATATTTCCTATTTTCTGCACTTGTATTGTAAATAAATATTGGGTGCCTGCCTCTCCTTCATGTATATTGGTGATCATTTTTTTTCAGGGTTGAGTAAGGTTTTAGGTTGTCCTTGGATAGGTCTTTCAAAACGATTTCAAAATGAACAGGTTTTCAATGATATTTTTTTGATACAGAAGATATTTTCTGAAATAATCGCTCTGAAAGAATAAAAAAATGTGTCAAAAAAAATTGTGAAAGCAAAACTTAGTAATGACTTTCATTGAAAACTATGATCGTTTTTTAAGCCGTTTTTGAGTTATCGCAGTCGCGCCGCGAAGGTACTCCCTTTTGCTGACTGTACATGATGCTTACTAGTAAATAGTCCCTGTTCAAGGCAGCCTACTGTGACGGACGGAAAACTACGGAACCCGACATTGACCATAGCCCGACATGCTCTTGGCCGGTTTTTTTAAGTCAAATGACTTGAGTGGTAGAACAGTAAAATTATTTTAAATCTCGGTATAGCATTGTAGTATAATTAACGGGACATTTTCTATTCCGTGCGGTGTTGCTATCTCGTATACATAAGTGCTTCTGCAAAGTTTTCCAAGTTTGAGGTCGTAAGCTTGAATCGATTGTATTTAAAGTTGGACATCATTTATTACAGTTAGGTTAGTGTTCAGGACATTGAATTTTTTTTTTCATGTAAAGTGTGGGCATTTTATAAATGGAACATTGTCTCAGTACAAAAGGCTCTCTAGCAACGACCCTGTCGCCGTTCAAGGGCAATTGATACTATAGTTCGTTCGCGTTAAGAATGCAGTAAAATCAGTATTGTCCGCCGGCCTAGCGATGCTCGTACCCAATCAGATCGTTCCAAATTAGAAAGTATGCCTGCAACT
Organism: Cydia pomonella; assembly: GCF_033807575.1. Lineage (NCBI taxonomy): Eukaryota > Metazoa > Arthropoda > Insecta > Lepidoptera > Tortricidae > Cydia > Cydia pomonella. The sequence continues at coordinate 186,892 of NC_084705.1, forward strand.
GGTCACTGTGAACTTGAATTTTTAATTAGGAACGATTTGATTAGTCATGAGCGTGGTTCAGCCGGCGGACAAGGATGATTTTACTGCAGTCTTAACGCGAACGTACTATAGGCATATGAACCCGAAACATACTCGTATAGGAAGCGGTAAATTGCCATAATAAGGAAATCTGAGAACAGCGAGTGCGTCACCCATTCTCACTAACCACTGACTAATTTTATTGGAGGTGGTTGTCCTCGTCCACATTTCGGCATTAGTCTAAATTATTACCAAACAAATTAAATATTTTTAACTAAGCCAAGGGTTAGGATTTATTATGTGAAAAATATCTACACAACTATTTTTAGTATTGTCCAAAATAAATGAAATAAATCAAGGTACAGTTGCCATTTCAAATAATTCGATACGCGAGCGGTTTACGTAACTACGAGTTCATTATTATTCAATGCTTTCTCTCGGCCATTGTGGCAGACCCAACACTTAATGACTCTCCGAGACCTCGACACACTTTAGACTCGACCGATTTGAGACCTGAGGAGAGTTCAACGTGAGAGGCTACTGTATGGTCTTTAAAGAGATAAGATACATTTTCAGTAAGAAACCAAATTAACAACAGCTCATTTCGCTTAACTCTTGTGCATCATCCTGAACCTGGTCGGAATGCACGAAGGTTGATATTCATACAATTAATACATATTATGTAGATAAATGTCTCTACCTACAACAACAATCCCTATACAAAGCGATATGTTCTGAAGGAACAATGGATAGTGGTGTCCTACATTTAAAGAGATGTTCTAAAATAGTGCGATAATGAAGAATGAATGTGGCCTTACCCCAGTCCAGGGCGACTCCATGTCCGGGTTGTCCTGCGCGGCGCGGCGCTCGTCAGGCTTGGCGTCGCGCTCGCGCAGCTCCGCGTACTCGGCGCCGCTGTCCGCGATCTTGTAGCTCTCGTGGATGAAGGTGGGCAGCACGAACTCGCCGTCCCGCTGCCCCGAGCCCCACAGGTACGCGTCCTTCTCGCGCGCCTCGAACGCTTCCCTCTCCGGCGTGAAGTAGTCCGCGTATATGTTGTCCCCGAAGTAGTTGTCGTTCATCATGCTCACGAACTGCTTGTTCTTTGAGGACGCCTCAAGCTCCAGCAGCTCCTTGTGGTTGGACTCGTCGTCGAACTCGGCCATGGCGCCGTAGGCGATCACGTTGATGGGGCGCATGGCCTCGAGCGGCGCGAGCCCGCGGTCGTTGCTGAAGCCACCCTCGTTGCTGGAGTTGATCTCCTCCTTCACCTGCACGGACGAGTGCTGACTCGAGTCGCGGATGCTAGAGCACGCCACGGGCTCCAGATCCATCGACTGCTCCTCCGTGTCTGCGTCGAACTCGTGCCGGCTGTCGTTGTCGTTGTCGTTGCACACTTCCACGGTGATGGTTTGCAAGGTCTCGGCTCTTTCGTTTTCGCTCGTGTCGATGCTGTGAATTTTATTCATGGTGAAGTTCTCGGGCGGGCGCGCCGACGACGACGGCCCCACTTGCAGGTCTTTACTGCTGCATGGCGTCACTGTGAAACTTTTGGAATTCTTAATTTCTAAAATCTTTTTATGCTTCTTGACAAAGATATTGTTCAGTCTTAAAGGCGTGTTCCTGAAGGAGGGCTTCAGAGGTGGTTTAGTGGTCTCTACGAGTAGTTCTACGGGCGCCGGCGTTTCAGGCTTCGGCGATATGGAAATTCTATCAGTGGAGTTATCCCCGCTCTCTGAGAGCTCGCTGCACGGCGATATTGACGGTTTTTCGTTGCAAATGAGGTCGGGCATGGGGCAGCTATCAGAAAATTCATTATCAATTTTATTATCTACAACAGAAGACTTGGAAACTGAGTCTTTGTACGAGGGAGGATTCCCGACGTTTTTTATCACAGAGAATGTATTCGAAACTACACTATCGTTACTAGTGGTGGGCTGCAGGCAGTCCCCAGACAGGCTGTGGTGGTTATCCTCAAAGTCAGGCAGGATCCGCTCCGGAGAGGTGGCTCGCTCCGAGTATTCAGGCTCCTGGGATCCTGTGAGGTCTACAATGGTATTGAGCAAATTTTTGTGATGCTGTACTGGCACTTCCACCTTAATATTGCTAAGAATTTTCAGTCCTTTACTGGACCCAGGCATGTCATTCCTTTCTACTTGCCTGTCTGGGCCAGGTGTAGTGGAAATGTCTGAAATCGTCTGCGAAGCTTGCGAAGTGCTAGTGTTCATGCTGGTGCTGCAAACTTCTACCGGCGGCCCCACTATGGGGCCCACTTCAATTATCAAAGTTTTATTGGATTCATTATTAATATTACTAGGATTAGACAGTGATTTCTCCAGGTTACTCACAGATATTTCGCTATACACCGGTGGGTTGCATTGCTTGGAGAGAATCTGCTGAGGAGTGGTGTACATACAAGATGTGTTGCCAAACTGGTCCACCACCATGACATTCTGGTACATAGAGCTAGTGGCAGCTACGTTAGTCACATTGTCATGGCCACTGAGCACTGTGGGCATGCTGGTAATGAAAGGTTTCCCATCTATATTATGTACCATTTCCCTGTAGATAATCTGTGAATTCTGTGTGACCACTGTAGTGCCTGGAGTGAAAGTGCCTGTTGACAACTGGTTGAAGGTACTACTGCTGCTGGCTAGTGGTGATGCTACAGACTTGGGCTCCATGATCTGGCTGGTAGGTATACTCCCTGACACAATCATATTGTTTTGAACACTTTTCTGCACAAATGTAGGTGCAGTGGGCACCACCAGGTGCATGGGCTTCACTCCAGGAGTAATATATTGCACTCCTCCCACATTGGCCTTAACAAGTATATTATTAGGTTTAGGAAGTATTTTTACAAGGTCATTATTTCTGCGGGAGCCCGAGCCTCCAGGCATCAAGGCTGCCTGTATCTTGGCCGCTGGGGCCACAGATGGCATATTATATGTAAGCACATTACTAGTGTTGTCTATGGCACTGTACTCAGCGCTGCGTGAATACTTGATCTCCTTGTCCTCCTGCTGCTCCGGGTAGTACACATACTGTGGATCAAACTCCGGGCCGGGCACATTCTGCATGAAGGGCTGACTAGACTTGTCAGGCTTCATAAATGACATAGCTGGATAAGGGCTAGATGTTGCATTATTGGAATTATTTTCAAAGTTGATGTCACCCATTTGCATATCTGCTGGTGTTGCATTTCTAGCAATACTGGATGCAGGGGTCTTGGAACTCCTGCTGGGGGTCCGTCGCCAGTATCTCTCATTGTCGATGCTGCGGCCACTCCACCGAGGGCTGTCCTCAGCGGGAGTCCTTGACCTACTCCTGTACGAGCGCTCCGAGTGAGCGGGTGTGGAAGTCCGGCTTCCAAACCCGACATTGTTAGCAGATAGGTTGCACAGGGCTTTGATAACTTGATCTTTAGGGTGGGTGTCGAGGTGGGACTCCAGGGACATGCCATTGTGGAGGAAGAGGGTGCACACGGGGCACTGAACGAGTTGCTCCATGTTGTCAGTCGCGCGCTCGCGGCGGAGGCTCGCGCGCCGTCAGACCGTCGTGGCGGCCTTCACGCGCATCGCCCACTCCACGCGAGTCAAGCATACGGCCGAGACCTTCTCCAATCTCGCACAGGTCTTCTTCTTATCGATCTGTCACAAAATAACTTTATATAAATACCACGATCGCGATCACCGATTTCGGGTTACACAAACTCGTTTAAAGTGCAAACAGAGGACAAAAGAAAACAAAACCCCGAGATAAAGGCCACTGAGACATAAAAAGTCGAGCATTATGAACGAGGAAGAAAGAAATGAATACAATGTATTGTTAACGCGCAGTAACGGGACTTACCTCGGATTATTGATTGTCAAATATCTTGCATACTGTGGATTATACTAAAATAAACCTTTGAATTAGTTCTATACACGAGTACTAAGCTAAGCTTAATCTAAAAATATTTCCAAATAGTCCGACATATTGCAGACGTCTCGTTCTATTGCTTGCAGTCACAAAACTTTTGTATTCCGATGTACGTATATAAACGTCGATAAGTTAGTGCTATAATCGGATTTCTATACATTCCCGACAAACAAAAAAAAATGTATTGAACGCAATATGCGTTGAACGAATTTATTTTCTACCATAGACATTAAAATATTTGTTTGTGTTACCATACCACCCAGCAATTATATTTTTAATGAGCAGCGTTTTTAATCTTTTTCACATGAATGATTTTTTTGAGTTTTCATGTATTTTTTCTTGAAATAAAATGGGATTCTTGACCTATTTTCATCGATTGTCTCTGACAATTCTGCCAGCTAATCATCAATCATCGAATTTTGAATGACAAATAAATGTGACAATGACAAATGACAACCAAAGAATAGAATATGACAACATTGACAACTGTCTGACGTGACTAGAATGGAAATGACTGCATGAGTTTTCCGGTTTTCCGACATTACTGAAATTCTATTACTTATTTGGTTAATATAAGATTGTTTATTGCTTTAGTAGATAAAACAAGATAAATATGTCGTACAATTACGAAGATCTCAGCATTGGAGGTTTGTAAACATACATCAATTATTTTCATTTAAATTACGATGAGAAAAGATTTTCTTGTAAGAAAAACCTTTGTTAATGCTACATGTCCAGGATTAAATAAAAACATCTTGCCTGGTCTATATGCTCACACCAAATATAATAATTGCTTGTTTGTTTACAGTGTTCAAACATCCTTTTATTTTCATTAATAACTTTACGTTTTGCCAGCAAGCAACGGAAAAACTGTTGGTAAAAAACACCTACTGCTTTTAGCCAATATTCACTAAAATGACACAACAACATAAAAATGATGATGTTATAAGTAGTATTCATTAGTAATTCAGGCAACTCATACCATAAAGTTCCCATTTTTTCCAGAAATAAAAGACCTAATGCGGCAATGGCGGGAGAACAACGAGCGGCGCAGCGAGGACGTGATGGAGTTCTGGGTCACCATCATGGACGACATAAACAGCCTCGGCAATGAGAGTGAGCACTGTTCATAATTAAACTCCGGGGCAGCCTTTGGGGGTGGCAAACAGGGCAACCGCCCGGGGCCTCGCACTTGGGGGGGTCCTCGCACAACAGGCTGAGTAGTTTTTTTACGTGAAATGTGAGTAGAGTCAAAGTCGATGTAGAAGTTAAAAGTTATCTAAGACTGACTCTTAGACATCTGTAAAAAGATCTAAGAGGGTTTAATTGCAAAAAAAACAGTTGTAAAAAAGTGTCATGGCCTCATGGCATGATGCCTTATTATATTTTGGCAATTATTTTTAATGAAGTTAATATTTTGTTTTGCTGCGCCGCACTGTGGGCTGAAATTCGACTCTCATTGATATAGAAACCGAAGTTGTTATTTTTATGTTTTTTTTCTTATTGAAATGGCCCTTTTGCCCAGTTTTGCCCGTATCATGCATTGTTATGGTAACCTATGAATTTTAGACGATTTGGAATGAAAAATGACGAGTAACGAATTTTTTCAATAAAAATGTATGGAGCAGGAACCAGAAATCATTATTACTCCAGAACCGCAAAACTAACCGTAATATCCTCGCAGGTGGTTATACTAAGAATTATTTGTGATTTTTTGGCAAAACCTATTTCAATCAAAAAACATAAAAATAACAACTTCGGTTTCTATGTCAATGAGAGCCGAATTTCACCCCACAGTGCGCCGTATGCAATTTGGCATATCTAATATAAAACTGGCATGCCAAACTTGGACAGCGAGAGGGAGATCCCAGCCTTCGAGAACCCACCACCATAGTGCGAGGCCTTAGACAGAGCTACAGAAGGGTTGAATTCGGAAATGGCAATGGTTAATTGTTTAGTAACGAACCGAAAGGCCGAAGGGCAATATGCAGGACAGCAGAGCTCGGACATAAACAAAAGACGGTGTGTTTGGCGGATCGCAAGAATGAGCTTCATGGCCCTAGGTGGCCGAAGAGCGCGCTCCACGGTATCAGGCCTAAAGCCTGAAATGTGCAGCCCTAGGCCAAATGCCGATTTACTGCACAGCTGTGATCGTATGATTCAAATATGAAATTAAAAAAAGTGCATACGGCTGAAGGCCCAAAACATCCAAGCAGGTTGCGTTTCCATGCGATGCTAAAGATTGAGTAGCAAGAGAATCGAGATCATATTGATTAATGTCCAGGCTATGCTCTCCTACAGCTTGGCCTTGCATGGAAACGCTCCTCGATCGAACGGTTGGGCCTTTGGCCGTTTGTCCGATTACAAGCTCTGATCTCTCGTAACTCGACCTTTGGCCTCACGCAGAAGTCCTTTGGTCCGTCGTGAAGCTCGGCCTTAAGCCTTGACCATTGGTTTTTGTCTGTAACTTGGCCTTTGGCCACGCCTAAATGCGCTGCACACACAACACTAAGCCAAGCTTGGCTTTCAGTCTTACTTACACTTGACCACTGGTTCAATTCCAAGTTATGCTCTTCTGCAGCTCGACTTCAAACTCGCAGGAAACTACACATTCGGGACTGCCTGCCTTATCTTTGCGGAGCTTAGCCGTCGGCCTCGCTCATTCTGCGAGTTCTTAAGAGTCATAAGAAAAATTGCCTAGATTGGCAACAAAGTGCATTGCAAATTGCAATATACAGGGCGTCCCACGGCGATGCCACATGGAGGGAAAGTACCTTAAATATCATAGATAGCATATTTTGCTGAAAGAAGACTTCATTTTATTTTTAAAACTTAGTTAAATTGCATTCATACTTTTTTAATTTTTTTTGAAAAAAAAATGTATGGAAAAAAAATATCGCGTCATTGGAGGAAAAGTACCTTAATTTTTGTAAATGAACATCTTACTGAAAGAAGACATTATTTCGATTTAAAAAAACAAGTTGAATTGCATTTTAAATAATTTCATGGTTAAACCGGGAATCGAACCCGCTACACGAGAAAAAAAAATACCTTGTAGCTTTGTCATACCGATCGAAAGGCTTCAATGTGAGAATTATTTTTTTGCCAATTAACATAGTGTTGGAAACAAAAGGAAGACCATTATTTTTTTCATTTGATGTGAAATTTTGATTAGAATAATGACATTCCCGTATGGGCATACAACTAATCTTTCATTTTAAAGTACCTATTACTAATGAATCAGGACCCACTTGAGAAGTACGCATCATTTCCTTATTATAATTGTAGTGCATGATAAAATGATAAAGAGATAAGTAATAAGTAGGAACGTACCTGTTTGTATGCAATCAATTGAGTTTGTGTGCATAATGTTCTGCCGTATGCGTAAACGACAACGAGCGTATTTTAATTCTTGCTATAATGTGTTTAAATTCCGTGTTTCGTGTCATTAAATTAAATAAATCTGTTAAAATAAGTGTCAATTATTGTTTAAACATGTTTTAAAATTACTGACTAGGCAGAAAAACAAGTATCTTAAACTATGATCAGGTGTTGAAAGTAAAAAAAAAAAGTTTAAAAAGTTTGTTGGCGGGAATTGACTATTTTATTTAGTTATTTCGCTTTACGAGGATTTTGTTACGACGGTATTGTATTAAATAACCATGGCGTATCAAAATAATGTTGATTTAATGGAAGCATACTTTTTGAACCACAAAAACATAACATTAGCCTTAAATTGGCACCGTGAAAGATATCCTGATAGAAATACACCATCTCGATTTATTATGAAACGGTTGGTGGATAATCTGACAAATTTGGGACGTTTCGATCATCTATTACCACAACCACGGCACCAAATGTTAAACACTGACGATGAGCTCGACATTTTGATATACTTTGAGGCAAATCCTAAATGTTCAGTGAGGGAAGGTGAAGCAGAAACCGGATTTTCGAAAAGCAAAATACACCGTGTACTGAAAAAATACAAATTTAAAAGTTACGTTGAAGGGCGATTAGTACAAAAATTGCAACCGGGTGATCCTGGTAGACGATTGATTTTCTGCCGAGAAATCGAGAGGCTCATTCTAGAGAATCACGATTTTCTTAATAATATTATCTGGTCTGACGAAACAAACTTCAGCAATAATGGTATGTACAACAGACATAATAACCGCATCTGGTGCAGGGAGAATCCCTTACGTATCCGCGAGACTAACAATCAAGTGCGTTTTTCCTTCAACTGTTGGTGTGGTATTGTAAACAACCGGGTCCTCTTAGTACATTTTTACGAAGGGCATCTAAATACGGATAGGTATTTAGAAATACTTGAGATTTTAAGAATTGAGATAAATAATCTTCCGTTGGCAGAACGACAAAACATTATTTTTCAGCAAGATGGGGCTCCGGCTCATAACAGTCACAGAACAAGGGATTATCTCAATGAACACTTTACTTCCTGGATCGGAACAAATGGAGAAACTAGATGGCCGCCGAGATCCCCAGATCTAACCCCGTTAGATTTTTTTTATGGGGTTATGTAAAAAATGTAGTTTACAAGAACCAGTATGAAAATGTCCACGAGCTACAAGCAGAACTTAGACGTATTATTTTAAATATCCACCACACCATAATTAAAAAATCGACAGGGAGTGAAATAATGAAAAGAGTGAGACTTTGTATTGAACAGGATGGAAAACATTTTGAGCATTTGATAAATTGATTTAATTTTGTATTAAAAATATTAAAATGCATGGCATTTTTATTTCGTTATTTAGCAAAAAAGTAATTCTCACATTGAAGCCTTTCGATCGATATGACAAAGCTACAGGGTATTTTTTTTTCTCGTGTAGAGGGTTCGATTCCCGGTTTAACCATGAAATTATTTAAAATGCAATTCAACTTGTTTTTTTAATTCGAAATAATGTCTTCTTTCAGTAAGATGTTCATTTACAAAAATTAAGGTACTTTTCCTCCAATGACGCGATATTTTTTTTCCATACATTTTTTTTTCAAAAAAAATTAAAAAAGTATGAATGCAATTTAACTAAGTTTTAAAAATAAAATGAAGTCTTCTTTCAGCAAAATATGCTATCTATGATATTTAAGGTACTTTCCCTCCATGTGGCATCGCCGTGGGACGCCCTGTATAGGTGCAAAATTGCTAAAACAGTAATTTTGCACTTTATCTACTAATAGCTATTTCAAAGTTAGCTGTACACCACTTATATTATACAAATGTGTATTGTACAGAGTATGTGATCCTGGAGCAAGTGCTGTATGCGGCACTGGACACACACACATACAGCGTGTCCAAGCAGTGCATCTCCATGCTGAAGCAGGAGTTCCCGGGCAGCATGCGCGTCATGCGCTATAAGGCGGCACAGCTCGAGGCAGAAGAAAGGTCAGTATACTGATGTACCATCAGAAAATTTCCAATGTTGGAAAAGTTTCGGAAACATGTCAAATGTTCGTATGGATATAACAATTTTCGTTCATAATCATTCATGGATATTATGAATGTCCAGAACTAAGAGACCAAGAGAACATTACCTTAAACAGTCGTGTCCAATGCGCGCATCGACAAAGACGCATTGATGATCAATTCATTTAATTAATTGCGAAATTAGCGCGGCTCGGCCGCAGCTAGCGAAGTGACGCGATGAGTGCCTTCGAGCTGAGTGCACCTATCGTGAACGAGCTCCTCGCCTTTCTGCAACGGAAGCTGCTGCTGGAAGGAGTGATGGACACGGTGTCTGCTGTCCAGATCTGTTCGTCGAGTTTTTCCGTCGAGGACATCTGTGCAGCAAAGAAGGTGCTGCACCAGTCCCTTGGGATCGCCGGCACGTTTGTACCTCACCGGAGAGGAGATGAAATTGGGAAGAAGACCCTAGAGGACATCATAAAAGTTCTAAGGGAGAATGAAGACCGGATTCCGGAGTTTATGACGACGGGTGTCTCCAGCCTGCCATCATATATTCCGGATCATGTTGACGCTAGCTGCTTGATGAAGGAAATCGTGGCCCTAAAAACAAGATTAGTGGATGTCATTTCGAAGTTTGAAGCGACCCAGGTCACTATAACCGAGTTAGGCAACGAAGTCATCAGTTTGCGAAACAGTGCCCTTACTCGGTCGGCGGCGTCGAATTTCAAGTGCGATGACCGGCATGCTACGAGCACCGAAGCGGTCAGTTTGCGAGTTGCTGACACTGTCAAATGTGTCGCATCAGCCGTGTTGCCGCCCGCGAGCCTCCCGCGCGCGCGCCCTCCCCCCGCCTCCTCCAAATCACGTCATCGTGTTTACGCGGATGTCGTCGCCGGTCCGAAAGTTGCATCGAACCGGTTTAGTGTACTTGTAAAGGGTACTGAAGAGGGAGCGACTCCAAAGGAGAAGCTCCCTGTTGCTAGTGTGGATGAGGAGGAGTTCACACTGGTATCAAGAAAGAAGAAGGCGCGCACGGCGCCTCGTAAGACTCAGTGTGGTACCGCCGAACCGGCTAATTCTGGCTTGCGGATTGCTACACCGAGTAAGGCGCTGTACGTATCGCGCTTGCATTACACCGCCACGGCTGCTGAAGTGGTGGAGTATGTACACCAGAAGACCGGATACACGCTGAGGGTGTTCCAGCTTCGATCGCGCCACTACGTGCATTTCAACTCTTTTGTTGTGCGCGTGCCGCGACCGCTGCAGGGGACCATCGAATGCGCCGACTTCTGGCCGAAGGGTGTCGTGTTTCGGAGGTTCCGGGGCAAACTGCCGAATCCGACACAAGAGCAGCCGATTCAACGGAGCCACGCCGTTTTGTCGCCTAAATAGTGTTTAGTTGTAATTTTATAAAATGTATATGTATGTTAGTCTGTAAGGTATTTGTAATATGGGCCTTGTTGCCTGAATCAAATTTTAAATAAATAAATAAAATAAATTTAAACTAATAGTAACAACATAAACCAAATATCAGCAAAAATTTTATTGCAAAGAACAAATTACCCTCCGAAGTTGTGAATCAATCAGCTTGTGGCGAGCTGTTGGGGAGTAACTCCACGGAACCGAGTGCTCCCGAGAGTCGATCAGGGTCTCCGCTTCTGGCGTGTCTCGGTCGGAGTGGACCCAGGGGACCCCGCAGGACTGTCAGCTCTGGCTTGCCTTAATTGGCCGTCCCTAGGACTCGTTATTAGAGCTATATGCTCCGGATGTGGAAATGAAAGATGCATAAGATGCGAGTTGGCACAGTGACTGTTAACAGCCACTGGGTACAAATCGGCGCACACCTCTCGACACCACGCGAACATTGTTCGACCGCGGCAAATCTGTATTTTGGCTCGTGAGCCTTTTTTGGCTCCATCTTGAACTATAGCGCGGCAGCCGCGTGCGGCAAGCGATCCGACGATCGACCAGTTTACAGGCAAGCCCATTGCTGCACTAATATCATTCCATGCATCATTTCTTAATGATTTGTTGCGATAATCACTACATTAACTGTTCCACCGGTTGCTCTTGGTCTCTTTACGACGGCAGTTTCAGGGGCCCATCAGGGGTGTATTACATAATATTAAATTTGTCTAAAAGGCACTCTGCGCTGTTGGCTTCGGCCCCACGCATGCCTGCAAAAGGTCCGGGACCCCATGGTCCCAAGATATGGAAAGACATACAAATAATAATAATAATAATTTTCCATATTAAAAGTGAAAGTTTCCTTATTACCTGAGAGATTGATGTATGTAACCAAGTGTAAAGAACAGACCAAGTAACAACATATTCTTCTCCCTCTCTCCCAGGCAAGTTTGCAACTTGGGTCAATAAAAGCACTTTTTACAGAACCCTTACCAATCTTGTTGAACATGCTCGGTGTCCGTGGCTCGTCATCATCATCGTCTCCTAGCCGTTTTCGGCCACAGCAACTGCTTTCTACCGCTGAGAGTGTCGCTGGTGCGCTCTCAGGTGACTGACGTAGCCAATCTTAGCAGCGAATGTGCGGCCACACTCGCTGCAGGTCAGCACCCCTCCGACGTAATTATATGTTATGGCCATAGGTGGTCTGGCCTTTAGCTCGTCACGCTTATCGTCAAGTTCTGTGCGTCGCCTGGCTTCGAATTCACGCACCTGCGTCTGCACAATATGCCTCCACTGTGGACGGTCACCAGCTAGACTCTCCCATGTCGTTGGTTCTATATGAGCTCTCTTCATATGCCGCTTCAACACATCTTTGAACCGCAGAAACTGGCCGCCTCGCTTTCGCTTACCATTTTGCAGTTCGCAGTAAAAGATGCGTTTCGCGACTCGGTCCTGGGACATCCGGGAGACGTGACCGCACCATCGTAGCTGTCGTCTCATTAGGTAGGCCTCTATTCCGGCGACATCGGCACGTCTAAGGATCTCCGTGTTCCTAAGACGGTCGGACCAGTGGACACCCATAATGTCGCGGAGGCATCTCAGATGGAAGCTGTCTAATGAGCGAATATGCTTCCGATACAGGCACCACGTTTCTGAAGCATATAGAAGATTTGGCAGGACAATAGCCATGTATACAGCAACCTTTGTAGCGAGCTTTATGTCATGTGACCGAAACACCTTTGAACGAAGTTTGCCGAATGCTGCTGCAGCGGCTCCTATTCTACAGTTTATCTCGTTCTCAAGGTGGCACTTGGCTGTGATGGTGCTACCCAGGTATTTAAACTGCTCTACTTGGTTAAGCGAGTCTCGGCCGAGTTTAATGTAGAATACGGGCAAAGACCTTCCCTGGAGAAGTTAGAAGGGATATTCCTCTGTAGGAGTTACAGTCCGCGCGGTCTCCTTTGTTCTTATATAAGGAACAGATGCGAGAGACTCGAAAGTCAGCAGGTACTCGCTCTTCGTAGCCGCCGTAAGGTTAACTTATTTTCAGATCGGGACAGTGAATGTGTTAAAAATCGGCCAAGTGCGAGTCGGACTCGCACAGGAAGGGTTCCGTAACTTCCGTACCATTATCTATCAAAACGGTCACCCATCCAAGTACTGACCCCGCCCGACGTTGCTTAACTTCGGTGATTGGATGAGAACCTCGAGATTGGAAAGAAATATTTATCTTATGCTGTTTTTAGTATTTGTTGGTATAGCGGCAACAGAAATACTCCATCTGTGCAAAATTTCAACTGACTAACTATCACAGTTCATGAGATACAGCCTGGTGACAGACGGACGGACGGACGGCGGAGTCTCAGTAATAGAGTCCCGTTTGACCCTTTGGGTACGGAACCCTAAAAAGGTTTCAGTCAGTACCTAAGGAGGTTAAAATTTTTAAGTTAAAAAGAAAAAGAGGTTAAAATTTCTCCATGATATAAAAGTATTAATGAACAAAAACTATTTAATTTTCGATTGATATTAATGTCAATAACATTGTTTCTAATTTAGTACCTAGTAATAGAAGTGAATGTGTCTTTGTGGATAATGAGAATTATGAGAATGAGTATTTATTTTTGGCACCAACTAAACTAAAACAAATAATGACGCAGGAAAAATAGTTATCTATATATGCAAACAAAATGTTGAGGTTATTTTCACTACCGCAGATATGAAGAAGCCCTGGAGCTGCTGGACGTGATCATCAAGGCGGACGAGACGAACGCGGCCGCGCGCAAGCGCAGGGTCGCTATCCTCAAGGCGCAGGGACTCATAGTCGAGGCCATCAAGGAGCTGGTCGACTACCTGAAGAAGTAAGTCTTGACATTTTGACGACCGGTTTGGCCTAGTGGGTAGTGACCCTGCCTACGAAGCTGATGGTCCCGGGTTCAAATCCTGGTAAGGGCATTTATTCGTGTGATGAGCATGGATATTTGTTCCTGAGTCATGGGTGTTTTCTATGTATTTAAGTATTTATATATTATATATATCGTTGTCTAAGTACCCTCAACACAAGCCTTATTGAGCTTACTGTGGGACTTAGTCAATTTGTGTAATAATGTCCTATAATATTTATTATTATTATTATTATTTTATTATTAAGTAGCATTGAAGGGTCCTTGTATTGCCTGTGTTTATTTAATCATTTTAAATTAAGTAAAACACGGTTTCGAGCAACCAACCTAACCTAACTTTACTGAATGTCCTTCCAGGTTCATGTCAGACGTGGAGGCGTGGCAGGAGCTGTGCGAGCTGTACCTGCAGACGGGCGAATATGCGCGGGCAGCCTTCTGCGCCGAGGAGCTGCTGCTGCACCAGCCGCACAGCCACCTGCACCTGCAGCGGCTGGCCGACATCCGGTACACCATGGTGAGGACTCCACGTTTGTGACTTCGTCTGCATTAGGGTAGAATATTTTTAACCAATCTGCTTTTTATTGATTTCCTACCAACTGCCAACTACATATAACGCCTAGAGTGTAAAGGCAATCATTCAATTTGAGCAAATGCTTACATCAATTATTTCACTTCCACCCCGGAATACCCTCAATTCACACCCTCTTAAGGGATGATTTCCGGGATAATTACTATCGCTTTACCAGATTCCAACTAACTCGGTTCAGCGGTTTACGCGTCAAGAGGTAACCGACAGACAGACAGACACACGTTCGGATTTATACATTCATTTAAACTTTATTGCACAAAACACAAAAATAATGTATGAGGCCTCACTCAATGAACGAGATCGTGCGGGGGCCTAATGTGCCGTGCGTTTTGGAGCCGCCGGGGTCGAGTCGCATGGACGGTACAAGGCCTGCTGGACTTAATTCCATGGGGGGGGGGGGGGGGGGGGGGGGGCGCTGCCTTTTATGGGAAGCAACTTGTGTCAGCACTTACGCTGCATCCCATTTGAGGCACAACGCTGGCTCAGCAGCGGAGTCCGCGGCAAAGTAGTCCGCGTTGGAATAAGAGGCCCTACCGCGAACCACGTTCGACGTGTTGCCTCTCTGTCGCACTCGTAAATTCGTACATAAGTGTGACTGGGAGGCGATACGTCGAACGTGGTTCGCGGTAAGCCCTCAGCTTATGAGTTTGTGCCGGTGGCTATTGAGACAGCGGGGCGGCGGGGTTCAGAGCCCGCTCCTCCTTCAGAGTCGGGCGTCGCCTGCGAGACGGGGGCTGCGAGCCTGGCTCTGGCTCGTGTCCGGTTCGGCAGCTCTCCATTGCGGTGCAGCGAGGAATGCAGCGGGAATAATGGGGACCTTTGAACCAGGGGGATTATTGTAGATTTAGTTTTATAGGTCGTAGTTTAAATGTTATTTTATTTATATTTGAAACAATGTGCAAACGGCGGCCCAAACAGACATGTAAAAATGTTGGAAGGAGAAAAGTAAACAGGTAATTATTAGAACTGCCGTAAACAATTGAAAAACTTAATAAACTATATAAAAACACTAAAATATATATATATATATATATATACTGAATATATTATAACTATAAATTGCTTTAAAAAATAATATCACTTTTTACTGTTGTCACCCAGTAATAGTATTTAATAATCGTAATTTTTGGATCACCCCTCGGAGCCCCTGTTTGTCTATTCACGTGTGGCATGTTGTTCCAGGGCGGCATGGAGAACATGGAGCTGGCAAAGACCTACTACTGCCAGGCCGTGAAGCTCAACCCGGACAACATGAGAGCGCTGCTTGGACTATTTTTGGTATGCTTTCATTTACATATTATCTTTGATTGCATCTACATGCACGTGATAATTATAAATATCTATGACTTTTGAGTACTGAGAGAGGGTCACCTACGAATATGCTAAGTTATGCCAATTAGAATAGAACAAAATGAGATAATGTCATTAGAAACGTCATATTTTTAGATATTAATGATATAGATAGTGTCGTGCAGAGTTAGCTTGGTCCGATTTTAAGGGCTTGAACTTATGACTCCCGTTTTGGTTTGTGCAGATGATTAATTTATTAAATTGGTTTGTTGTTGGCTGTTGCCAGGCGACGAACAATTTGCTGAACTACTACAAGTCCTCCGGCAACAGCGGCAAGCGCCAGGAGGTGCTCAAACTGTGCCAGTGGTCGCAGGTACCTTATCATTTTGATTAACTTTGTTACAAGACATGTTATTATACCAAGTGCTATTAACATACTTATTAGTTGATTTATCATTATGGAAAGGATTCGAATTACAATTTTTTTTACGTTAAACCAGGTTTTGAAGAGCGATCCAAGGGAACATAACCCTGGGAATGGGTCATAAGAAACAGTCGATATAGCCTTGAAATAGTCGAGGCGGTTAACACGTTCACTGTCCGTGTTACGGATGTGGGTCCCGACAAGCCCGACAAAGCCGGAAGGTTAATAAACGTGTTAAAAGATGTAAGAAATGGATAAAAAGTATATTTTTTTTTACATCAGCAAGGTGTTATTATAGGTATGATAGACTGCAAGTCCAAAGGACTTCCTGGAGCGATCGTTAGAATAGTATACATTTTTTTTCCGTTAATTACAAGGTTTATTCCTGAGCTTAAATTAAGTGACTTTCTCAAAAACACCGGTATTTTAATAGGGAATATTACGCGAAATACTGCGAAGGGGGCGCCACTGCCACCATCCATCACAATCTGTGGGTCTACCGTAAAACGAGAAAATCGAAATTTCGTTATCTAACCTCTCTATCACTCTTGCATATTCAAATAAAGAGGCAGATAAGTAAACTTCAATTTTTGCGTTGTCAAGTAGGCCCTTTGTAAACAAACCGCCTTGATGCATTAATGTCATATTTTATTATCTGTGACGACTTGTCAAAAACAGTTTAATTTAAGGCACAGAACTGTGGAGTGTGGAATGAAAAGGAATGAAATCTCTTGTGGTAGAACTGTTGCAAAAGTGTCCAGCTGTCAGCTATAAATAATAGTTCCAAATCTCTCCAGAGTAGCGCTGGAGTAGCTGAGAACCTAGGTGTTATAGGGAGCGTGCATGAACTGTAGGAGGCAGCACAGGAGTCGTCAGATTTTTGGCGCGAGGCGTAAATGTGGTGTTTTTTGTTCCGATGTAGCCCACAAGATGGCAGAACCTACTATGCACAAGAAAACACGTGACGTGTACATGTGCATGTTTATGGTTCCGATTCAGGCCACAAGATGGCAGACCCTCTAACGCGCACGGTCCCTATTGACGAAGTGAAGTTCGCTGTCTATGATTAGATTTTTTTTTTCAAGTATTCTAGGTATTATAGCGCCACCTATTTAAGGTTTTTTGATGACACTTTTTGGTACATGGAGATTCCATTTCTTAACTCCACCTTCCATAAACAGAATGTATAAGTTACTCTATTATTTACGAAAGGGGCTAGTGGTGTTCTCTGGCGGCAGAACATTGTAGTTATACTCCGTATTAACTCCATTTCGGAGATAATTTATTATTTATTTTTATTTACTATAGTGTGTACATTTGCTACTAAATGTAAACATCATCTTGGACGATTGATGTTCGAAATGAAATTGATATGTCACAGTTTTCAATTGTTTGGTTGAATTAAATGTAATGTCCGTGTTACAACAACGCTTAGATGCAACGTTTAATAACTTTTTATAAAAGAAAAAAAAAAAACATTTTTTTAAATTAAATATGTCATTTAGTTTCCTTAAAAGTATTTATCTACACACATATCATAAACCCTCTATGTTGCCTTCAAAATCCGTAAATAATGGCCAACATTACGATAAACTCTTTCGTTACAACAAATTTCTTATCTGTGATAATGTAGTTATAGCTTCATAACCACATCAAAATAGATTTCATAGATTTGGTTATGCATTTAAATTTGGAATATTTATTCTAATATCAGTCGAGATGCCTTTTTGTTTGAAATGAAATGTCAATTTCATACAATTTTGACATATCTCGCATGTTAGTTTGTATCGAATGATACGGAAATAGGCCCCCGACTCTAGTTTGTTTCTGAATTGAAAAAAAAATACATGCATGAAAAAAGTTTATCTTTTAATTAGTTTTAAGTATAAAATGAATATGTTTTGTTGTTTTTAAGGTAACTAATGTAAAATATGCGATAAAAATATTTCTGTGACGCCACCACATATCCGCGAGTTCCAATTCGATTTGGCAAAGATGCCTTAACGGAGGCTGTAATTTGGGTTAGTGAATATTTCATAGAAAGTTTGTGTGTAGATAAAATAGTGTATGTAACTGTACATAATTAGGCATTAAAACACTCGTGTGATCTTTTTAGAAACTCACTTCGTTCGTCTCTTGCCATTTAATATGTAGCAGTCACATAAACTACTATTACCCATACCCCGGAGTTAACGGAATTGAATAAAAACCCGGTATACGTGTGTCGGTGCAGAGCTCGGCGGCCAGGAGGCAGCAGCGGGCGGCCGGCGCCGCGCCCGCGCCCGCGCCGCTCGCGCGCCTGCTGGCCGCGCTCGCCCTCGCCGAGTAGCCCCGCCCCGCGTCACCACACACGAGACACACTGCCACTGCACTGCACCATCTACTCGATCCCACACACTGCCGTTGTACTATGTGTATATGTTACTTTACACCTACATACTACCTCGGCCTCCGCTTTAATCATTATTGCTGATGCGCCGTCACTAAATTGTAAAATTTCCACATGAACATTTTCAGAAACATCTCGTATTTATATGCGTATCGACATTTTCCATTACCGAGGGGGCAGACAGGAGTAAATCTGGTTTCACCACACCGACTGGTAAAGGCCTCCTTAATTGTTCAAAAACTAATGAGAAAGTTGCATTTTATCTACACGTGGGGCAAAGTAATCAGATGCAAATTTTGAGTTGTTTCCTTATGTTAACTAGTGGAATTGACTTTTAACCTTTTGACCGCCAAAGACGTCATATGACGCGCGCGGCTACAGCCCAATATCAACCTTTATGCGTGCCGACAAGGTTCACGATTACGCATACGATACGCGTGGCGTTCAAAAGGTTAAATAATAATTTTGAATGATAATTTTTTACTGCGTTCAATTTAATTTGATTTATTTAATATTTCATAGTTAGTATTTGCGTTCTCGCGTTGATGTAGTGACAAACTTTGTATTTCACTCGGACGTAAAGTTTGTTTAACCCTCGTGTCTTAACTCGCAACGCTCAAAATTCCACTTCTCGAACCACTCGCTACGCTTGTGATTCAATTTTAGAATCTTTTTCTCGGGTATCAATAACAGCACGAGCGGTTAACCAACAACCTTGCCCCCTTCTAAACCAATAACTATTCCATGTATCCCTGGAAACATACAAACCATTTATCCCCACCTCATGTAATCAAAAAGGGGACAGAATACTCCATATGTAAAAAAAAATTATCGTATTTACGGACAGTATCGAATTTAGACATATGTATGTTACAATACAAGAAAATCCTCGGACCATATTTTCAGCTGATTATACATCTACGTTATGTAGTTGACTATCTCAATTTACATGCGAATTTGAATATAAAATAAAAATATTTATCATAAAGATAATCTAAAAATAAATGCAATCATAATAATGGCATCATCACTGCCAAGTTTATTATCAACAAACTATTTCAGTCACACTTATTTAATAAATCACTAAAACGTGTAGACTCCACCGATCTCCCCCAGGCCGTTGATGGTACAAAATAAGTTACAACATAATGTATAGATATACAATATATATGAATAAAGTAATTAAGTAACATCCGCCCTGTGTCCGCCCCGGCGCCCCCGGCCGGCCGCCGCCCGCCTGGCGCGCCGCGGCTCCGCCCCGGAGTTGAAGTACTTCTCCCTGATCAAACATGACATTACTGTACCGCCGTGCATTCAATAGTACATTATTATCGAGGCTCGCAAGTAGCTACTTCTTGGCTGAGGATTCGTTTAGAACAGACGACCTTGGGAATCTGTTTAATTGAATCCGTAGCCAAGCTAGTAGTCTTCCAGCGGGGTCAGATACTTATAGTGCTTTTCTCAAAAATGGCGCATAAAATATAAATATACATGGAATAGAAATATTTTACAGAAGCAACGTTCTTACGTATATATTTTCACAATTTTTCTTTTTAATTTTTCTTATTTGGAGTGTTTAAAAACAATTGAAAATTGGTTTGCTTTGCCGCCTTTTTATCACTTAATAAAAAAATAGAAGTGTATTTTTCTGCCGAAAACCTATTTGAGACAGCTAAATAGTCGCGGTACCAATATTATAATAATAAGTTGATGAGCTGTTCATTTGATCTGGCCATTACAACTTCTTTTCGACAAATAATGGAATTTGTGTGCAACATTGCAGTCCTGAAATCGAGACTGCAATATTTTAACCTTTTGAATTTTTGGTTGACCATAAACTACGCACTTTGCGACCTATTTTTTAACTAGCAAAGTCGACTTTACCGTCCATTTTTGAGAAAAGGTATATTATTATTAAAGATTACAACTGAACACATTTGTGTCAAGTTATTCTCCCTCCGGCCTTAAACCTTATACGTGAGACACCTACTACAGTAACAACGAACTTTTCTCCACATAGCTCCCGTATCTAATATGTGAGCCACCTGCCACGGCAATATAGACCTAGTATATTCTCATTCCTCATAAGTACCTAAGTAATAATAGTAATAATCTCCTGGCAGTAAACCGAAATGAGACTTGCTCGGAGTTGTAGGTCTCCTGCCACGGTAATAGCGACCTTACGCCCCCCATACAAAGGGCTCTTATAATTTGTGAACCCCTCCGTCTGCCGCGACATCCCCATCGGGCGCCAGTATCTCCTAAGCAACCAACCGTCTTGCAGTGAGCCGAGATAGAACTGGCTGTATCTAGTACATCAGCCTCCTGTCATAGCAATATCGACCTTGCGCCCCCCACACAAGGCTCACCTGAAGTTGTGGACCCCTCCGTCGGCCGCGACGTCCCCGTCGGGCTCCCGTATCTTCTCATAAGTAAGTAATCTCCTAGCAGTGAGTCGTGACAGCACTTGCTCGGAGTTGGCTACCAGCTCGAGGCACGGGTGGGACGGCAGCTGGTCGGGGCTGTATTCCGCTCTGAAATTGATAAGTAATCTTCAAAATAACCGTGGCTTCGTGCCAGATACGCGGTAGAGGGAGATAGATAGTGTTTATGACTTCAACTAATGTGGCTGGGTCTAATGAAAGTAGAGACAAGGCATTGCTGCATTTAAAAAACAGCGTATAAAACACCATAAAGGCAATAAAACAATAACGATATTTGTTTTTTTTTTTAATAGTTCAATACATAACATGTGAATTTAACTTTCAACATTTTTAAGGCTTTTGATAAACGAATACCTAAAATTGTGCCCATATGAGATTCGTATGTGAGATTTATATAGATTTCCGACGCTAAAAACTCTAAATTATTCGTTGAAAATAATAACAATACTTAATATTCTCATAAAGTATCATTACTATGGTGTACTGATCTATGAAATTTGGTATCTAATTTGTTGCAACGAAAATCTTCTTGTTTTTCTTGAAATAAATAAATCATAATAAAATGTACCTGTAGCAAACAAATTTTAATAGTTTTATCAACATTTACAAAAAACATCGAAAAGAATGCAACATTGTCGTGGCGTATTCGGGTCCTGTACCTGAGCAGCGGGTACCAGGCGACGAGGCGGCGGCCGGGCGCCAGCAGGCGCGCCGCCGAGCCCAGCAGGTCGCGGTACAGCTGGCTCAGCGCGTACTCCACCTTGGCGGGCACGTGCTGGGCCAGGTGCTCCGAAGACAGGGTGTAGTTCTCCTTCTCTATGCCCACGCGTTCAGTTGACTCGCGAATCCCGTATGGAGCTGAAAATAATGGGTTCATAACATAGGTTTGCACTAGAGATGGACGCCGAACCCTAAAATCGCGGCGGCGCCGGCGAATAGAGGCCGGCGGCGGCGTGGCTATGTTTTGAAGACCTTGGAGATGGTTCCTTAAAATCTTATTGTATTTTTAGGGTTCCGTAGCTAAATGGCAAAAAACGGAACCCTTATGGATCCGTCATGTCTGTCTGTCTGTCCGTCCGTATGTCACAGCCACTTTTTTCCGAAACTATAAGAACTATACTGTTGAAACTTGGTAAGTAGATGTATTCTGTGAACCGCATTAAGATCACCTAATGTAATCGCTTACGATTACCGTCGCGCGTAAATGCGTAGCCGGCCTTTAATATGGGAATATGATCTTTTCTTGAAGGTTTGAGGTTGTATCGGTCTAGAAATACCACAGGTGATAATTCAATACACAGTTTAGCTGCGCGAGGCACGCATGTTTATGGAGAAACGCACAAGCACTGCCAACCATCTAAGTGGTGAAGATGGAAATGTTGTCGCGAAGGGCGATGGCGGAAAGAAATAGCCGAGAGAGAAGTAGCTCAAGCTCAAGGAATATCTTACTGTTTGTCAGTGTTACACTTACACGGCCCGGGAAGACATTTTGCTGACTATACATCATTGAAATAACTGAGCAACATCATCTTTCAGAATAGCTCCTATTTTCTGCCACGTCACGCTCGCCAACGGAGCTGCAGTCTGCTCATTAACCTCTTAAAATTGGTGCAGATTTTTACAGAAACAAATGCCATCTGACCTTCCAACCCAGAAGTAAGACTAGGTTCTTTTGGTATGGTCCCATTTCTTTTTTTTTTATACTACGTCGGTGGCAAACACGCATACGGCCTGCCTGATAGTAAGCAGTCTCCGTAGCCTATGTACGCCTGCAACTCCAGAGGAGTTACATGCGCATTGCCGACCCTAACAACCCTCCCTCCCCTCGTGGACTCTGGCAACCTTACTCACCGGGTAAAACCCAACACTATGAGTAGGGTCTAGTGTAGGGATTGCAATCCGGTCCGGCGGATCCGGATTCGGCACTTTTCAGGAGCTACCGGATCCGGTAAAAATAAAAAAAATGCCTATATACAGCACGCGCTGTGCGTTTTAGAAGAGGAAAAGGCGACGGATGAGAGGTATGAAGTTGAACAGAACAGAAAACGAATGAAAATGTTTAAATTTAGTGAGATATAAATATAATTGACGATGACTGGGAACAGGAGAGAATTTCTTCTTCTTTCATATTGGTGGCACGATATGACGATTACATAAATACTGTAATAGAAGGAAAAATTAAAGGATGGAGATGCCATGGAAGGCATTTTTAAATTATTCTAAAGAGAAGGTTAATGTTATGTCATAATGCTGTGATAAGAGATTAAAACAAAACAAATGAACAGGATTAAGTCGGCGGTTCTCAACCGACTACAGTTGGGCCCATCAGTATGTGTGAATGAATATTTGATAATATTCATATTCTTTACATTACCGCGATTACACATATATGATAAATTATAGATTATTTTCTATTCAAATATAAGACAGAATCTTTTGTCTTTACAATTTCACCCAATCTTATGCAATTTCCTTCGTCTCCTGGTACACGCTACTATACGTCTAGCCAATTCTTTATTTATATTTATATTTTATTTGATCCATGTAACTTTTCTTAGGAAGTCCCTTTCCGCGATGGTTTTTAATCCTACACTCTATTATTTTTCGCAGATTGTCGTGTCGTGTTTCGTTCCCTGTAATTTGACCAATATACTTTTCTGAAAATTAAATTTAAAAAAAATTAATTATACAGTTTACTACTTTCTCGGTCAAAAAAAAGTTGAACAAGGTAATATTGGAGCGCATTACAAGTAAAATATCTTCTTTTGTTACTAAAATGGATGTCAACGTTACAAAGAATTCAATCAGAGAACAGTTACTAAAACTTGTCCTTTCAAGAAATTTCATTCACCCCCCCTCACATCCCATCATCAGGCTTTGAAAACGAATCAAATTTATAATTGTAAACGAAAATTTGAGCACTTGCGAATGATTAAATATACTTAATAAAAAACCGATTTCTAATTTTGATTTTAAAGTGATATTGACATTGTAACACTTTTTACTACTAGGTAAGTTCATTTTTATTGTTAAGAAGTTATTTATTAACTTCAAATCATAGATTTAGGAATACGTATTACGCAAAAAACTAGTAAAATATGTAAATATGTGGCAATCCCTAGTCTAGTGTTATTTGGCTGTGGTTTTCTGTAAGGCGAAGGTACTTCCCCAGTTGATTGGTTGGTTGGTTCCCAGTTCACGATGTCTTCCTGACTAATGTCGAGTCAGAAACTGTTTCAGTACTAACGGTCGGTGATGACAGCGTCAACACTCCACCCGGGATGCCACAGCGGGCGCGAGGAGTCGCTCACCACCACGTCCAGGAACCGGGCGCCGATACCGTACTGCTGCATATTCGCGCGGATGCTCTCCTCTTTCTTACGGACCTGGTGGAAAAATCATTGCTTTATATATTTTCCAGCCCTCATCCACTTCAGAGGATGGCTACAAAAAGTACATGGATTCTGGTACGGACGCTAAGTTACTTTACTGCTTCCTCTTATTATAACTTTTCACGCATCCCCAGATTATAATGCCATATTGTGAAAACGTTTACTGCCGAACGTTGTAGCTGTAAAACTTTTATTAGGCAGTACATTTTTTATTTTTCTTCTAGCTCCCCTGGAATCAAAACTTATTTGGTATATAAATAGCAAAATTAACTTGAAGATCACATAGGTAACGCAAGCATTATTACTAACGAAACGCAATTGTGTTAAGTCGTAAATACCTTTTGTCCGACGCGTGTAGGCCTCGTCCGCGCGTGCAGCATGAGGTAGTCGATGTCTGTTCCGTACACGTACGCTGCAACATATATCTCATTGTTTAACAAACCGCTAAAAATAACACTGCATGGGCATAGGATAGTAGAAAAATGCATATAAATTCTAATCCAGGTACAAATTCCGTCAAGCACTTCCAACTGTCGATCCATTGGTGCTTTAAAAAGCTGCACCCACAATTATTACCCATTATTGAGAATTAGTGAAACTTAATTTGTAAAAAATTAAGTGAGCATTGTTACAGCAATGTGTGTAGAGTGTGTAGAGGTACCTCCAAAATGTGCTGCAGCAACCAACAGAGAGCCAGAACCAACAAAGGGGTCCAGCACTATATCCCCATCTTGGACTTGTGCCTGGTTAGCAGCTAACAATGCTAGCGCAGGATCCATGCTGGTGTTGCCAATGAAAGTGCGCTTCTTTAAGGAGTGCTGCTGGATCAGCTCACGCTGCCCGTCTGCTACCTTGATAAAAATGTACTTCAGTCATTAGTTATAATTATAATCAAATCAGATTAAATATGTTCATAAAAACAACCAGCCAAGGGCTTGTGCACAAATCACGTGAGGTTTTTTCGGCTACTTTTTTGACCCCCCCTCCCCTTTGGTCATATTTGGTGAGGTTCTTGGCCAACCCCCCCACCCCCACATAACCACACGTGTATTTTTATTTTATTTTTTCATTTGACCTCATTTTAAGTTAAATAGTATTGTATAGAGTAAATCTTATTTATACTCACTATTTTGAAGTGCCATATAGTTTAACGAAACGGAGAAAAAGTATGTGGTAGATATTTTTTCTTAGTTTCGTTCACTATGAAAAAATACACGTGAGGTCTCCTTATACCCAACGTGATCTGTCGTGATTTTTTCGTGACCCCCCCTATCAAACCTCGCCTGATTTGTGCAGAAGCCCCAACCAGGCACATTAATATAAAAATAATTTCTGTTGCCTTTTATTTATGTTTATGGCACTCATAATTATCACAAATATTTTTGTTCCTGTGTTATGCTTTAAACATACTAATATAAGTATTACAACACACGCCTATCGAGCCTACAGCCGTTTATTTCTGAAATATTTTGACCCATACAATATTTATTTCTTTTCAAGTGTTAGGTTCAAATTGTGCATTCATGTCTATGTAGGAAACTTACCCATTTCCCAAAGAACAAGTCTTCTGGCTCCTCGGGCACATTGTTGGGGTCCAGCCCATAGAACTCTATGTAGCTCAGGACTATGTCTGGCTTCTTCAACTTCACTGGGCCTTCAAATGCTAAGTAATCAAATTTCTGAAACAGATTCCATTAAATTTTGTAATGGATTGTATAGCTTTTATTTGAAATGTTATAAAATGAAGTTTTAATCATTTCAGTAATATATTGTAGATTTGGTGGACCACAACACTTTTTAAACACATTGGCCATTGATTTTCTATTTGATTGTAAGTGCGTAATCTCTATTAAGTGAATCAGTATTTCCCCATTCTTAACATGCATGTTGTGGTTTATGAGTTTTATGACTTTGGGGCTGTTGGATATCGGCACTGTCTAAGCTTTGTTAACAATTATTCTGGTAGTCAGGTGATTTAATAAGTTTTTTTTTTTCAATTAACAAACCTCAATTTTCTCAACTTTCTCCTTCATACTAAAATGCTTGCAGAAGGTCTCAACTTCCACTTTGAAAGACTTGTCCACCGGCCGACACGCGTCTATCAAGCCACTGGGGCAAATATCTTGATCACTGACTCCATACTCTGAACCTTCTGAAGTAATCCACTGATCTGTGCTGTTCTGCATGGCTCGCTTCAAGTTTTGATGAAGCTGAGCCTCGGTTTTGGCCCTCGACCATATTTCTATACAGTTTTTAAGCAGCACAGAGCGCGACGCAAGTTTTCTGACGCACTCTTCGGAAGGCACTTCTACCACCCAGTAAGGTCTTACTTCACATGGTTTTTCGACATATCTGATCGGAATATTGAACATGGACAGCAAACTTTGCATTTCCTGTAATATATTGTACAAATATATATTACATGTATAAGTAAAAAATAACTTTTTAAATCAAACAAAATAAGACTTACGGCATGCCGAAAATCAACGTGTTCCTGAGCGAACCACAACAAATACCGCGGCCACATGTTTCTTAAATACATTTATGGCTTCTATTTAGGATAAAACACTCCTTCAGCATCATTATATGCATGTAAATAGTTGTTTTTATTAATAAAAGTAAGTTTACCAAATACGACTCAAATCAAAACATAACCTCAAAAAATTTGACATTGACGTTTCAGAAGCACGTTTCATTTTAAGTAAGACCGTGGAACTTTTTTGTCTGCCAATAAAGTTTACAATAACGGTTACACTGTGCATGGAGTCCTCGCAAATAAAGCTGTTGACAATAATGATTAATGATATTTGCGTGAGTTATGTTCAAGTTTAAAGTATAATTTCAGTAAGTATTTAAGTGCAGGGTTATTTAAAAAAAACGTCAAACTACACGTTTAAATAACACCTTCACAGTCTAGGCCTAGGCTATCAAAATCGCTGCCAACTTAACTTGGTCTAACACTATGCCACTGGCGGAGCATGTATCTTGCGCAAAAACTTTCGAAATTTATATACTCAGTGGCTATTTCTGTATATTGGTCTAGACCAGGGGTTTCCAAACCCCGGCCCGTGGGCCAACTCCGGCCCGCAAGGCGTTCCAATCCGGCCCGCGGACACCCGACGCGACAGCCTACGGTCCGGCTCGCGGGAGGTTGCCAAACAGATCAGAGAAAGCTTCTGAGGTGCAACATGGCCCTCAGGTAAAAAAAGTGTAGGCTTCCAGATTGGCCATACAACTAATAAAAACATTAGGAACCCTAGCGCATTATATAGGATGTCAATTCATTAGTTCATTAGAAATTTAAATACAAACAACGCTCCACACATTTATTAAAAATAAACTATAACTATTTAAGAATTAGTCCTATCGCATATCCTCGTCCTCCTTTGGCTGTATATTATCGTGTTCCTCCAGCAGGTCCTGGCAGCGGTCATGCAGGAAGTCTTGGTAGGCGTCCTTGATGGAGCCCGAGCACGCCACGTAGTGCCCGCCCGAGTGCTCCGCCACCACCGGCTTCGTGAACAGGCTTATTAGGGACTCGCTCATTTCTGGAACACGTTATAAGATAGGTTAGTGTTGGGCAAGTTAAATTCCAATGGAGTGGCACCACTTTTCTTATCCCGAATACTTTATGAGATTTGAAATGTACTGTACAGTCAGCAAAACTATAAGTTTAGCACCCCTGCATATAAATATGTATGCAGGGGTGCTAAGCTAATAGTATTAGCGTATTGCTGACGATGTTCTGCCTTTTCGCCGAAGTTTTATTGACCGAATTTCACTTGCCAACCAACTTTTCGCAGATACTTAGCAAACAACGTTCGGCAAACTTTCATTATGACAACGTTTTACTTGATAGAATGATTGCTAAGTAGATTATTATTATGACATACAACATTTGGAATACATTTCTTTCGCCGAATCATTCATAAGGCTTAAAAAATTATACGATAACATAGGTATAGTCTTTTGAAAGAGACAAGATGGGTGCGACGACGATCGAAGCGAGGAGGAGCGTGTTAGGTGAACTACGACCTAACAGTGCGCCTTAATCGACTTTATTGCATCGAACTATGTTAGATTGCAAAAATAGCCGTCCGCGCGGACCCGTCAGCCTAACTCTAAAACGCTCCTTGAACTTAATACTTATTGGTCCGGTGCGAAGCGATCCGTACTGACGGTCGCATGACACTAAAACCAGCCTCACAGTCATTTTCCGGTCTGGCCTAGTGGGTATTGACCTACCTATGAAGCTGATCGTCCCGCGTTCGAATCCCGGTAAGGGCATTTATTTGTGTGATAAAACTGCTAGGTTGGGACATAATACGAATTATTATGTCCAGTTGCTACTTGATCATTCGGCGAAATGAAATTATACGAAAAATTGGTTGGGAAATGAGATTCGGCAATGATTCAGAGAACCATTGCTGACTGTACATGCAAGAAAAACGTTTGAAAAAATTGAACCAGATTAAAAACCTCTGTAATTCGGTTTTAAAATGTAGGCTACGGGTACGCAACAAGAGCGAAGAGGACTTCGCTCAGCTCGGCAGGAGGCGACCACGTCTTTTGCAATCTTATTGCGTAGATATAGCTTTTCACTATTGCCGATTCCGCGTCGAGAGAGGCGTGGGGAAACCGTATGTCCCTATCATAAAAACGAGTTGATTGCTACCTCATTCCCAAATTCGGCTCAGTATTTTTCACACTATCAAGGACTAATTACGGCCGCCCCATTTCTCAGCTTATGGCAAATAATAATTTACCCTTTGGTATGATGGAGTCTCCCTCGCCGTACACATGCAGTGAGGGTAGGTTGATCTCCTCATCATAAAAGCCCTTGTGCACTAGACTGCCCGATCGGAACCCTGATGCGAAGATGGCGAAGTTGAATGTGTACGGTAAGTCTGAAAAACATAACACTGCGTGATCAATCACAATCTGCCATAACGATATATGTGATAACACTGTCTTAGGATCCTGGAAAAACCAGGCAAGTTGGCAACATTTTGTCATCCTAAAATAAAGGACACAGGGCGTTACGCGGTTCCT
Source organism: Cydia pomonella (assembly GCF_033807575.1). Classification (NCBI taxonomy): domain Eukaryota; kingdom Metazoa; phylum Arthropoda; class Insecta; order Lepidoptera; family Tortricidae; genus Cydia; species Cydia pomonella. Next base: position 216,140 of record NC_084705.1, read on the forward strand.
TATAGCCCCACGACGCAAGCACCCTGTGAGAAGCCCATGAACACGTGAAGCGGCCGTGCTCGGCCACGGCGCGCTCCACGACCCACAGAATGGCCTCCAAGCACAGGCACTTGCTTTATTTAGTTGTATGGCATTATTTCAATTCTTGGTCACTTTACAAATTTACAAATTAATATCTACGGTCTTCACCCAATGGGCTGCGTTTTCGCTTAGCTTAAGTAACTCCAGAGGATCTCGTTTGTACTTTCTTTTTGGACACTCATGAAACAGTACACACTTAGGCCCTTGCTACTCTCGGTGTATAGAAGCATCCTTACATCCCTTCTGCTGCATGGCAGCCAGCAGCCCCACGAGGCAGGCGCCCTGCGAGAAGCCCATGAACCCATGGAAGGGGCCGTGCTCGGCCACGGCGCGCTCCACGACCCGCAGCGTGGCCTCGAAGCCCAGCGCCGGCCCGCCCAGGCACTTGCCGCTGAACGTGTTGTCTTCCGCGTTGAACCACCATGACCGCGAGTCTGCATATAGGGAGGACACATGAGCACGTGATTAATTTTATAAAATAAACTAGAATCGAATCAGGTAGAAAATTACCAACATCATAATAAAGTGGAAATTAAAAACATACATGTGGCTTTCCATCACAGAAGGGTCCTTATGCTTCATGTGCAAGTTGTACAACAAGGACCTTTTCTATCAGAAATTGTGATAGTAGGGTCCTCATTGCACATAAAGCATAAGGCTTAAGGACCCTTCTGTATACATGCACATACATATAGATTTTCAGACGTGACCATACTATGTGCAGATAAAAAAAATATGTGGCAAGTCAAGTACAATAATAACTTGCAAAATGATGCATGCTTTGATTTCAAGATGAAATAACAATTTTATTTGTAGAGTCATATATAATAATATAATAAAGCCATTTATTCCGAACTATATACATTTCAAATAAGTTTTATTTTTATAGTATATCCCTCAGTTTGGTGTGCCGTAAGGCATAAGCCTCCTCCAACTGTCTCCATTGGGCACTGTTTGCAGCAACCCTCATCCAGTAAGGCCCCAGAGTCAGACGAATGTCATTTTTCCATCTTGTATTTGGATGTGCTTGCTTTCTAGTACAGCCAGTGTAGAGCTATAAGAGTATATCATATATTTCTGGCAGGAGGAGGTGAAAATGTGCAAGATAAATATGTCATATGCAATAATGATTATGTACCTATGTTTAAACTTTTTGAATAAACATCTTTATTCGCGCGCGCGACCGCGACTATAGAGCGCGACTGAGAGAGAAAGCAGGCTGTCTACTAGGCGGAAAGACATAAAAAATGCTGTAGTCCCTAGGCTTAACATTATGAAGCACGCCGCAAGTTACCAGGCCGTCTTCCTTTTCAATAAGTTACCCACTGAATTTAAAACAATTACTAACAGTAAAATTTTCAATGCAAGACTCAAGAGTTATCTTTTAAAAAAGTCGTACTATTGTATAACCGACTTTATAGACGATAGCTGTACTTAATTTTATTATAGTTTATTTGAATTTTTGCTGAGTTTACGTTTTTACTATGTACATATTAGTGTATTATTCTAGTAGGATACCAAAGTGACGATATTATTATTTATTGTTGACATATCTTAGTTATTAAATTTTAAATTTCTAACATTTTTTATTTTTATTTTTATTGATATTTTATTTGCTTGGTTGATATTTAAATCTTATTGACATGATACAAATTTCAGTTAATATTATGCATATATTCTTCAATACTTTTAATTAATATCATCATCTTGGGATCACTAATTAAGCTTTAATTTCTTTAATATAATGTAATGTTTTATTTTTAATTTTAAGCTATGTTCAACACAATATTTTATTGTTATGAATGAATAAAGAATGAATAAAGAATGAATATTATTAATGTCTTGCAAGCACCAACATCACTAGTACATACCAGCGAATATAAACCTTACTTGAAAGTTTACTTTCAATGCCATAACACTTTCAAGCCCTCTTGATGCTATAGGCAAGACAACTATGTTGCCTGGGTTTTGCATGCAATGATATTGTGTTTTATTTAACCTCTTACCTTCCTCCCCTCCGCCCTCCTCGTGCAGCACGCGGTGAGGCGCCGACAGGAACGTGAGCTGCGCGTACTTGGCCACGGCTTTGCGGAACGAGCCGATCTTGGCGCGGAACACCGCGCCGTTCTGCCGGTACCCATGGAACGCCAGGATCTTCAGCCTCTTCCGCTCTTTCGAGTTCTCTTTAGCCTTCTCTGTTAGCACTTCGCTCATGTTGGAATTGGAGTTCTCTTCGGATATTTGCTCTTGCGACATCGTACGTTTTGTGGTTAGAAGCCGCTTAACGTACAGGTTATTTAGTTTCTGAAGGAAACTGATGTGGGTGCTGTTATAAAGTGTTATAATGACTCAAATTAAGTATTTAATTAAATAAAACCAATAAGATTAAGCACAGCCTGAGCAAGCCTTGTCACTGTTTTGTAGGAATTAGAATTATTTCTGCTTCTACAAAATAATCTTTATTCGGTTGATATTAGGCCCAAAATGATTATCCTATACATCAAACCAAACAAATCCTCAACCTCCAAAGCACAGCTTGACGTTTATGAATACGTTTAGAAACAAAAAGTAATTTAATTACTAAATGGTTTTTTAAATGAAATTGTAAAATTACTATACTTGCATTGAATTAATAAAAATCTTCTTAAGAATTTAACAATTGTTTCAAACATTCAACAATTGGTTTAAATTACCGAAGATTGAGAGGATATTTTTATGAACGCATTTTAAAGGCACACAACTCAAAAATTTGGCGCCAAATCGCGTCAACTGTCAAACAACCGTTCATACGGTTCAATGTTCATAGTTGTTGTTTGATTGCGTTTGTAAACGCGTTTATTTCTTTGTTATTTCATTTTACAAGTTTGTTATTGTTTTATAATCCATAAAAATGGAAGATGGCGAATTTGATCAAAGGTTGCGTGACTTACAAAGAGAGTACCTCGAGTTTTTGGACGATGAAGTTAGTACGATACTAAAGTAACCTCAAATCTATTGTTTAGCGTCATTATTCTAAAATGGTCGTGGTTTTCTTAAATTTTCTAGGAAGATCAGGGTATTTACATGGAAAAGGTGAAGCAGATGATAGCGGACAAGTCGAAACGGCTGGTCGTAAACATAAATGACTTGCGGCGCAAGAGCCCGGAGCGCGCGAAGAACTTGTTAGAAAACGCGTTCGAGGAGCAGATCGCGTTCCAGAAGGCGCTGAAGGAGTACGTGTCGTCAATGGACCCCACCTACGCGAAGGTGCAGGAGGAGTTCTTTGTGGCCTTCTCGGGCAGCTTCGGCACCAAACATGTCACACCCAGGAGCTTAACTTCCAGGTAGGTTTAATATACAGTGTAAACTATATATATTTTTTATTTATACCCTTATTTCAGGCAACTAGCGGCCCATGGACAAATACCTTAAGACTAGCATACACATTATAAAAATATATTTTAAAACTAAATACTACATATAATGGTTCACTCCCTATAATGTCAAAATTTTTGGCTGTAGTAGAATGAGAAGCATACAGACAGACATGTTAAAAACCCAAACCAGGCCTCCTTATTCCAATGCAAGCACAAAATATAACACAAAGTTTTTAAATTTCTTAATATGGTGTAAACTCTACTAAATAAAAAAAAAATGGCTGGAATGCACAGATCAACCCCTATAGACTGAGCTATAGGACGACTCACGGTCACAGCCCGTATGGGGTATAGAGCAGCTGACCGATGAAGTTAAGTACTTAGGACTAACTCTCGACAGTAAACTCAATTGGAACAATCACATCAACAAACGTATAGACAAGGCGGGAGTTGTCTTTTGGCAGTGCAGAAGGATGATTGGTAAGAGGTGGGGACTGAACCCGAAAATCACCCTTTGGCTCTATAAGACGATAATCCGCCCCCTACTCTGTTACGGTGCCCTGGTTTGGTGGCCAAGAACAAACATAGGCAACGTACGAGACAAGCTACAAAGACTCCAAAGGCTCGCATGCGCGGCCACCACTGGCTGCACGAGGTCCACTCCAACTGCAGCCATGGAGGTCATGTTAAACCTTCCACCGCTGCACCTACACATACAGCAAGAGGCCAGTCTCTCAGCGGTAAGGTTGCGAACCCTTAATATATGGTCTAACAGCATAGGAGCTCTCCACACAACATGCCTGGAAAAGGTATATGACGAATTTCCAGTGCTTAGGTCGGGCACGGATCGGATTCACAAACAAGCTATCTTTGACAAAAGGTACAAAATACAGTTATATGAGGACGACAACCACGAAGGACTCAATCTCCGGGAGCTGAGAATCTTCACTGATGGGTCCAAAACAGACAGCGGGTCGGGCTCCGGAACCTTCTCAGAAGACCTGAACATGTCAATCACCACACCGCTAGGAGCCCATAACTCGGTATTCCAAGCTGAGTGCATGGGCATCTTAAACGCGGCGGCTGCCATCATTGCAAGGAAGGTAGTAGGATCCTCCATCCGCATACTCTCCGACAGTAGAGCAGTCTTAATGGCTCTAAATAGCCATATAATTACATCCAAACTTATACACGAATGCCACGAACGACTTATGGAGGTATGTCATAATAATAATAAGATCACTTTACAATGGATCAAGGGACACAGTGGATCCCGGGGTAACGATGCTGCGGACGAGCTTGCCAGGCAAGGATCGGGTGCGGGGGCGATTGGTCCGGAACCGATTCTTCCGATACCGTTTAGCAAGGTACGCTCAATGCTGCTGGCACGTACAGGGAAACTACACACAGAACACTGGCTGAATCAGACTGGATGCAGACAGGCAAAAGAAGCCATGCCTGGCATCAACGGAAAGCTCACAAGGGCGCTCCTTCAACTAGGGAAGGTCCGACTGAGTATGGTAACCAGTGTCATAACAGGTCATGGACTATTTAACAAACATCTTTTCATAACAGGTGTCACAGACAGTCCCTTATGCCGAGGATGCATGGAGACAGAAGAAACAGCCTCTCACGTGGTGCTGGAATGCAGCGGAGTGGCCCCATACAGGGCAAAACATCTCGGATCCCCGAGAGACCTCCCTGAGGTCCTACTCAACATCAAAGGTTTGATAGGATTCCTCGAGGAGTTGGGCTGGCAAGAGTAGCCAACCCTCCACCCCCCCTTGTCACGCAAAATAGGCGCCAGTCGTCGAGTTGCGGAAAATCGCCCGAACTACAATACAATACAATGGGGTATAGAGCACATATAAGATAGCACGCGCGCTGCTCCGATTAGTTACGCCCAAATTTACGACCTGTTGGCAGTGTGCTCGTTTGTACGAAAATAAATCGTAAATTTGAATTTGTTCCCTAATAATGGTATATTGCAGCGTAAAATGGTGTGGCAAGTCATCTCAGTCTTCCAAATACAAAACAGATGGAATAACATTCCATAAGTAAGTCAAATTCATTATTTTGTTGAAAATTGTTCCTTGTCCGCGGGGTTCATTATATACTGGTCAATATGGTTGTACTGAGCGGGAACGAAGTACGCCTGTCCCTTTTCGTCAACTTGAAAATGCAATGTGCTATTCCCTTTCACATACACGAATAGTGGTGTGACAATGATGGTTTCATCTGTTGCGGAAAGTTCGTGCTTTTGTGTGTGTGCGTGCAGAAAACTGTGATTCTTTTTTATTTTTTATTGGGATAATTAATATGTAGTTTAGTTATTTAGTTGGTAGTTTATCTCAGTAGAATGATCATTATTGAGATAGTATCAATATAAGAAATGAAATAAAAAATCCAAATTTTAGCAGGCTTTCTCCTAGTTGCAAACGTTCAAAGGCTCCTATTGTCCCTAATGTGACGAGGCAATTTCCTCACGCAGAAAACGTCCAGTGTAGAAGTGCCTCGGACGAGGCGGCGCATGCGTTTTCCTCGCCCGAGCGCGCCGCCTCGGCCGAGGCACGTCTACACTGGTCGTTTGTGCGTGAGGAAATTACCTCGCGCGTATGCTCGCTTTGTGTGGACCCGGCTATTGACGACAGATTCTCATACGCTTCAACGCTTTGCTGCGACGACGCGTCGTGTGCGGACTTCTTTGAACTTGTATGTGCTAGTAGCACTCTCGTTCTACGCGCGTATTACGATACGCTTACGCTCCGTGGCCTTAATCTTCTGATGGATTATATATTTATACAAATAATGTTCAATTCAATTTCAGAAAAAATGTTTTTAGTGCAACTGACTAAGGAGATTAGTAATATTAGTTGACACTGATAGTTATAAAAAATTGTGTTTATACCACTAGCCAACATTTTAATCATCGTATACAATGCTGTGTTTTTTAGTTATAGAATTAATTAATCTAAAAACTTAACCTGAGTAAAGCTGAGCAAGTAAGTACAATATCATATACCTCTGTCTTCTCAGCATATTTTCGTCCACGGCTGAACATATGCCTCTTTCATGGATTTCCATGTTGTTCTGTATGCGATGGTTCTAAGCCAGGCCGTCTTTCTGATATCGTCCGACCATCTGGCTCATGGTTTTCCATCACCTCGGCTTCCCCATCAACGTCTCCAGAACCCCACTCGCTGGCCCCATTGGTCATCATCCCTGCGACATATAGACATATATGGCCGGTCCAGTCCCACTTCAGCTGCGCAATTCTTTTGGCGATATTGGTAACTTTTGTGCGTTGGCAAATGTCCACATTCCGAATTCTGTCTTGCAGGGATATCCCGTGCATCGCGCGCTTTATAGCTCTCTGTGCCACTTTTAGCTGGCGGACCCTCCAACATTCAACGTTCATGTCTCGCATTCGTAGGTCATTACTGCATTAGTTGTAAACCCTGGTTTTCAGTGCCTGTGGGACTTTTGACTTGAAAACATCGCCCATCAGCTTGCCAAATGGGGCGCATCCCAACTGAATGTGCCCACTAATTTCAGCATACAACATCATATATTTTGTTTATGCAGGTACTTGGGCAACCTGATCTGCGTGGAGGGCATCGTGACACGCGTGTCGCTTGTGCACCCCAAGGTGGTGCGCAGCGTGCACTACTGCCCCACCACCAAGAAAGTCATGGAGCGCAAGTACACCGACCTCACGTCCTTCGAGGCCTTCCCCACCACCGCCATATACCCCACCAAGGTAAGTTTTTGGTGTATGATCTTAGTGAGTGGATGCTCGTGGAGTGGACGTGTTCATGTTATACTGGTAACCACATGCAAACGTGATCAGCCTTAGGGCATGCTACACAGCACTTTGCTGCTGTCTGACGAGGTGACTTTGTTGAAAAAATGACATTTCCTAAGACATTCTTAAGGGATAAAGGTAAAGAACATTTTGGGAAAATTTTGTGAATTACCAAAATATAATGTATCCATGACAAGCAAGAATAAAAGCGACGTCTTTACGAAATTATTAAATTTTTTTTTTCAGGATGACGAAGGCAACCCTCTAGAGACAGAGTATGGGCTGTCCCGCTACAAGGACCACCAGACGCTGACGGTGCAGGAGATGCCGGAGCGCGCGCCGGCCGGCCAGCTGCCGCGCTCCGTGGACGTGGTGTGCGACGACGACCTGGTGGACCGCTGCAAGCCCGGCGACAGGGTGCAGGTGGTGGGGAACTACCGGTGCCTGCCCAGCAAGCAGGGCAGCTTCACAGCTGGAACCTTCAGGTATGTTCACTAACACAGCTGCCGCGCTCCGTGGACGTGGTGTGCGACGACGACCTGGTGGACCGCTGCAAGCCCGGCGACAGGGTGCAGGTGGTGGGGAACTACCGGTGCCTGCCCAGCAAGCAGGGCAGCTTCACAGCTGGAACCTTCAGGTATGTTCACTAACACAGCTGCCGCGCTCCGTGGACGTGGTGTGCGACGACGACCTGGTGGACCGCTGCAAGCCCGGCGACAGGGTGCAGGTGGTGGGGAACTACCGGTGCCTGCCCAGCAAGCAGGGCAGCTTCACAGCTGGAACCTTCAGGTATGTTCACTAACACAGCTGCCGCGCTCCGTGGACGTGGTGTGCGACGACGACCTGGTGGACCGCTGCAAGCCCGGCGACAGGGTGCAGGTGGTGGGGAACTACCGGTGCCTGCCCAGCAAGCAGGGCAGCTTCACAGCTGGAACCTTCAGGTATGTTCACTAACACAGCTGCCGCGCTCCGTGGACGTGGTGTGCGACGACGACCTGGTGGACCGCTGCAAGCCCGGCGACAGGGTGCAGGTGGTGGGGAACTACCGGTGCCTGCCCAGCAAGCAGGGCAGCTTCACAGCTGGAACCTTCAGGTATGTTCACTAACACAGCTGCCGCGCTCCGTGGACGTGGTGTGCGACGACGACCTGGTGGACCGCTGCAAGCCCGGCGACAGGGTGCAGGTGGTGGGGAACTACCGGTGCCTGCCCAGCAAGCAGGGCAGCTTCACAGCTGGAACCTTCAGGTATGTTCACTAACACAGCTGCCGCGCTCCGTGGACGTGGTGTGCGACGATGACCTGGTGGACCGCTGCAAGCCCGGCGACAGGGTGCAGGTGGTGGGGAACTACCGGTGCCTGCCCAGCAAGCAGGGCAGCTTCACAGCTGGAACCTTCAGGTATGTTCACTAACACAGCTGCCGCGCTCCGTGGACGTGGTGTGCGACGACGACCTGGTGGACCGCTGCAAGCCCGGCGACAGGGTGCAGGTGGTGGGGAACTACCGGTGCCTGCCCAGCAAGCAGGGCAGCTTCACAGCTGGAACCTTCAGGTATGTTCACTAACACAGCTGCCGCGCTCCGTGGACGTGGTGTGCGACGACGACCTGGTGGACCGCTGCAAGCCTGGTGACAGGGTGCAGGTGGTGGGGAACTACCGGTGCCTGCCCAGCAAGCAGGGCAGCTTCACAGCTGGAACCTTCAGGTATGTTCACTAACACAGCTGCCGCGCTCCGTGGACGTGGTGTGCGACGATGACCTGGTGGACCGCTGCAAGCCCGGCGACAGGGTATGTTTACTATGCAAGGAAATGGTTTTATTTTATTGATATGGTTGACTGCTGCATCAGACAACTTTGAGAAGAAGCTAACACAGCTGCCGCAGAGAATTTACGTAGTAGCCATATATTCATTCGAGATGACGTGCCATAGCCATCACTACCGTATAATAGTCACAGCCCTCACCCGTTATTAGTTTTCAGGTCTGCTCATTGCATGAACTGCTAATGGGTCTTTGGTTTTCATTATTTATGCATATTATTTTTTTACAGAACCATCCTAATAGCAAACAATGTGACCCAGATCAACAAGGGCATGGACCTGGCCATCACGCTCGACGACATCAAACTCTGCAAGCGCATGGCCAAGAGGAAGACAGAAGACATGTTCGAACTGCTAGCCAAGTCACTGGCGCCTTCCATCCATGGCCATGAGTACATCAAGAAGGCTATCCTGTGCTTACTGCTTGGTGGCATGGAGAAAGTGCTGGCAAATGGCACCAGGCTCCGAGGGTGAGTGGAACAAATTTCAGCTATTTTCTTGGGAGTAGTTGGTAAACGCCAAGATAAAACGGGCTAGTTGATGTGTTGTGATCATGAAAGTGTTTCTAACTCGTACAGTCCCAACTAGCAAAAGAGTCTCAGGTTGCGCACTTTATAAGACTGATGAGCTTATAGAGCTCTTATTATTGTTTTGGAACATATCATCACTCTTATATTAGTCTTAGACAAGCTAGTACCGGCTTTAGTAAGGACAGTCTTATTACCTGGTCTTATATATGTATATAAGAGCATTTTATAATACTATTATAAACCTCTTGCTCTTACAACAACATTTACGAAGTCTCATTGAACTTGAGAGTGCCTGGTCTTATATCCCCTTTCTCTAAGTACATTTGATTTTATATTAGACTTTATAAATGCTATTGTAAGAATGTAAGACTAATATTAACATAGTATAATAATATTATAAGCCTCTTGGTCCTACAATAACATTTACGAAGTCTCATTGAACTTGAGAGTGCCTGGTCTTATATCCCCTTTCTCTAAGTTCATTTGATTTTATATTAGACTTTATAAATGCTATTGTAAGAATGTAAGACTAATATCAACATAGTATAATACTATTATAAGCATCTTGGTCCTACAATAACATTTACGAAGTCTCATTGAACTTGAGAGTACCTAGTCTTATATCCCCATTCTCTAAGTTCATTTGATTTTATATTAGACTTTATAAATGCTATTGTAAGAATGTAAGACTAATATCAACATAGCATAAGAACACTGTAAGTACGTACTTTTCTGATCTTATTTAAAGCTATAAACAAGCATAATAAGATCAACAGCAGCACTTTAGTAAGATATTAGAGTGATATAGGATAAAGATACTTATATCACAAAAGACAAGATCAATATAAGATCGTTTGATCTTAAATCGATTTTGGGAACAATATTGTAAGTATGATATTTAATTTAATTTTTTTTGTAATTTAAAGTAAGGGTGTAATTTTAAATAGGTATGGATTACGACAACTGGAAAAAACGTTCGAGAAGTGATGGTTATCGGCGGAAAATACAGAAGTACAAAAAAATCATAAGTAAATCAAATACATATACAGCTCCTGCCAAGACAAGGTAGTGTTGGTGAAAATATTAGTGAGGGTTCTGTAGGTTCTGCTTGCATGAAAGATGTAGAGGTTGAGGACAATGTTTCAGTATGTGAAGTTAATGATTTTAGTGAAAAAGAATCTTCGACCGAGGACGAAACAGATTATGAGAAAGATTTTGCCTTAAAAAGTGAATTACAAAAATGGGCGTTAAAATTTAATATCCCTCATGCAGCAGTAAATGGATTGCTAATTATTTTAAACAGAAGACTAAATAATGTTCTAGCAAAGGACGCAAGGACACTGCTTAACACAAACAAAGAGATTGTGCAAATTAATGAGTTGTCTCCTGGAATGTATTGGCATAGTAGCTTAATAACAAGACTTGTATATTGTGTTTCCCAAGGCCATGTTAAATGTTTTAACATGCGGAAGTCTTTCTTCATCAAGTACTGGTCTATATCCATAAATACAACCATTTTGCATCACCAACCTTGTCACTTAAATAAAAAAAACATTTAGTTTATTAGTATGTGTCAAGTGATCTAGTAAGGATAAACAAATGTATTTAGGGTTTTAGTAAGTAAACCAAGGAACCCTAATTAATTCAACATGGCCATATCATTTGTATTCTGAATGTAGAATTTAGTGTAAATAATCTTATAATAGTCTAATAGTGCGCTTTAAAAATACACCTACAGCTATGGCTGACTATCAGTACAAATAAAGAAATAAAATAATTATAAACGGATACAAATACCATATTTGATCAGGCGCATGAAGTTTGAAGTGTAAAATAGGGTCTACTTTACAGTAAATAATATTTTCCCACGTGATTACTTACCGTAAAACATAAACACACACGATGATAACGAGCACGTTATTATATTTAAACATAATTCATAAACAGTTAGATAAATACTTACACTAACATATTTTTGTCACGCTGCTGCATTTATTTTACTCGTACACTTATACTTCACAAATAGAATGTTTCAACTCTGTGTGATCTTACAAAAAATCTAAATAAGCTTATTTAGGCTCATAAGATTCTAACGTTGGACCAATATAAGCCTATGTAGGCTTACAAGATACTTACGTAAAAGCGATATTAGCCTAAGGTAGCTTAAATAAGTTTTGGTAAGATTACTGTAAATGCAAGCAGCATTCAATTAGACTGATATCAAAATAAATACGCTTATAATTTGTGCCCAAACCCGGGCTTATACGATGCTATAAAATCAATATAAGAGCGAAAAAATTGTAGTCTTGAGACTATTCTAAGCGTGTTTTTGCTAGTTGGGAGTGGTCATACATAGCAGTGGCACAGTGCTTTATGCAGTACATTTAGAATAATAATAAATTCTTTATTTCAGACTTTGTTGTCCATAGAGTCTAATAAGTAATTTTAATCTTGAAGTAAGACAGTTATTCCATACAATTGGCACTACGTCTTGTCAGTGCAGAACGCAGCAGTGTGATTACATACAAAAGGTCCATGTTGTCTTTTTGCTTTCTTCTTTTTGTTTTTTTTATCTGTTTTCAAAATGTGTTTGTTACTTATTGGTAACCTTTTTGTCTTGCAGAGACATCAACATCCTGCTGATCGGCGACCCGTCCGTGGCCAAGTCGCAGCTGCTCCGCTACGTGCTGCTCACGGCGCCGCGCGCCGTCACCACCACCGGCCGCGGCTCCTCCGGCGTGGGGCTCACGGCGGCCGTCACCACCGACCCGGACACGGGGGACCGCAGGTACTTATTGTGTTGGTTACTGCTCACGGCGCCGTCACCACCACCGGCCGCGGCTCCTCCGGCGTGGGGCTCACGGCGGCCGTCACCACCGACCCGGACACGGGGGACCGCAGGTACTTATTGTGTTGGTTACTGCTCACGGCGCCGTCACCACCACCGGCCGCGGCTCCTCCGGCGTGGGGCTCACGGCGGCCGTCACCACCGACCCGGACACGGGGGACCGCAGGTACTTATTGTGTTGGTTACTGCTCACGGCGCCGTCACCACCACCGGCCGCGGCTCCTCCGGCGTGGGGCTCACGGCGGCCGTCACCACCGACCCGGACACGGGGGACCGCAGGTACTTATTGTGTTGGTTACTGCTCACGGCGCCGTCACCACCACCGGCCGCGGCTCCTCCGGCGTGGGGCTCACGGCGGCCGTCACCACCGACCCGGACACGGGGGACCGCAGGTACTTATTGTGTTGGTTACTGCTCACGGCGCCGTCACCACCACCGGCCGCGGCTCCTCCGGCGTGGGGCTCACGGCGGCCGTCACCACCGACCCGGACACGGGGGACCGCAGGTACTTATTGTGTTGGTTACTGCTCACGGCGCCGTCACCACCACCGGCCGCGGCTCCTCCGGCGTGGGGCTCACGGCGGCCGTCACCACCGACCCGGACACGGGGGACCGCAGGTACTTATTGTGTTGGTTACTGCTCACGGCGCCGTCACCACCACCGGCCGCGGCTCCTCCGGCGTGGGGCTCACGGCGGCCGTCACCACCGACCCGGACACGGGGGACCGCAGGTACTTATTGTGTTGGTTACTGCTCACGGCGCCGTCACCACCACCGGCCGCGGCTCCTCCGGCGTGGGGCTCACGGCGGCCGTCACCACCGACCCGGACACGGGGGACCGCAGGTACTTATTGTGTTGGTTACTGCTCACGGCGCCGTCACCACCACCGGCCGCGGCTCCTCCGGCGTGGGGCTCACGGCGGCCGTCACCACCGACCCGGACACGGGGGACCGCAGGTACTTATTGTGTTGGTTACTGCTCACGGCGCCGTCACCACCACCGGCCGCGGCTCCTCCGGCGTGGGGCTCACGGCGGCCGTCACCACCGACCCGGACACGGGGGACCGCAGGTACTTATTGTGTTGGTTACTGCTCACGGCGCCGTCACCACCACCGGCCGCGGCTCCTCCGGCGTGGGGCTCACGGCGGCCGTCACCACCGACCCGGACACGGGGGACCGCAGGTACTTATTGTGTTGGTTACTGCTCACGGCGCCGTCACCACCACCGGCCGCGGCTCCTCCGGCGTGGGGCTCACGGCGGCCGTCACCACCGACCCGGACACGGGGGACCGCAGGTACTTATTGTGTTGGTTACTGCTCACGGCGCCGTCACCACCACCGGCCGCGGCTCCTCCGGCGTGGGGCTCACGGCGGCCGTCACCACCGACCCGGACACGGGGGACCGCAGGTACTTATTGTGTTGGTTACTGCTCACGGCGCCGTCACCACCACCGGCCGCGGCTCCTCCGGCGTGGGGCTCACGGCGGCCGTCACCACCGACCCGGACACGGGGGACCGCAGGTACTTATTGTGTTGGTTACTGCTCACGGCGCCGTCACCACCACCGGCCGCGGCTCCTCCGGCGTGGGGCTCACGGCGGCCGTCACCACCGACCCGGACACGGGGGACCGCAGGTACTTATTGTGTTGGTTACTGCTCACGGCGCCGTCACCACCACCGGCCGCGGCTCCTCCGGCGTGGGGCTCACGGCGGCCGTCACCACCGACCCGGACACGGGGGACCGCAGGTACTTATTGTGTTGGTTACTGCTCACGGCGCCGTCACCACCACCGGCCGCGGCTCCTCCGGCGTGGGGCTCACGGCGGCCGTCACCACCGACCCGGACACGGGGACCGCAGGTACTTATTGTGTTGGTTACTGCTCACGGCGCCGTCACCACCACCGGCCGCGGCTCCTCCGGCGTGAGGCTCACGGCGGCCGTCACCACCGACCCGGACACGGGGGACCGCAGGTACTTATTGTGTTGGTTACTGCTCACGGCGCCGTCACCACCACCGGCCGCGGCTCCTCCGGCGTGAGGCTCACGGCGGCCGTCACCACCGACCCGGACACGGGGGACCGCAGGTACTTATTGTGTTGGTTACTGCTCACGGCGCCGTCACCACCACCGGCCGCGGCTCCTCCGGCGTGGGGCTCACGGCGGCCGTCACCACCGACCCGGACACGGGGGACCGCAGGTACTTATTGTGTTGGTTACTGCTCACGGCGCCGTCACCACCACCGGCCGCGGCTCCTCCGGCGTGAGGCTCACGGCGGCCGTCACCACCGACCCGGACACGGGGGACCGCAGGTACTTATTGTGTTTGTTACTGCTCACTCGTCTTTGAGCTTTTCAAACCCACTTTAAAATTACGAAAGTTCTCGTTTTGCTGGGATATCTCGTTTTTAAATGTATTTTCGCTGTTTTCCCAAAGACGGTATGTATATTACAAAAAAAATTATAGTCTGTAATTTCACAATTGGTCCGTGGATCTGATGTTTAAGGGTCCTGAAGAAGTGGGGGGAACTTTTTAAATATTTTCCTACTCTACTGTTATCTGTCATTTATGCATTCATTAACACGAATATAAGAACATACATAAAAGATTTCAAGAAAAGTCTATATTGTCTATTCCTCATAAAAGCTCTTGTGCTTTTATAAGCTATAATGTTACTGCGATTAATGGCTACCAACCTAACAAAACCAAAACGAATACAGTTTTAAACTAAGTGCATTGCTGCCAACTTACAAAATATTCATTTGGTTGCATAGTAAAAATAATTACTTCATAAGTCAGAAACACGCATGTGACACCCGTAATATAGCAACACCCATAGACTACGAAGACCGCTTAGCGTTGCTTGTTAGTCTCCGTAGGCTACGGTGGCCAAAATTGAGAAAAAACTGTCCAAAAAATTAATTTAGCAAGTAGCAAGTACCAGGGCCTCATGAGTTACGAGGAGGTGTCGCCGACCGGCCGGCCGCGGCCCGGGGCGGGCCGGGCGCGGAACAAGGTATGCTCGCGCGTCTTGGCTATATACTTTTGCTATAATTTGTTTACCTAAATTAAGATTTATTTTGTTGACTCGTAGGAAAAATATTGTATGCAACGTTGTATAAGTAGGTCAAAAAATTCTCGTGGCGTATTCCTTTACAATGTTCGCCTACGCCTTCGGCTCCGGCTCACATTGTAACTCACGCCACTCGCCTTTTTTGACCCTTCTTATACAACTGTTGCATAAAACACTATTATATGTTTTACATAGAAAGACATTAGTATGATTGTACCGAGTGATTTGTCGTCCAGGTTGGAGGCGGGCGCCATGGTGCTGGCCGACCGCGGCGTGGTGTGCATCGACGAGTTCGACAAGATGTCGGACATCGACCGCACCGCCATCCACGAGGTCATGGAGCAGGGCCGGGTGACCATAGCCAAGGCGGGGGTTCATGCAGCTCTCAACGCGCGCTGCTCCGTGCTGGCCGCCGCCAACCCTGTGTACGGCCGGGTGGGTACATGACACACAGACAACATGGCGGACACCGCACCATCCACGAGGTCATGGAGCAGGGCCGGGTGACCATAGCCAAGGCGGGGGTTCATGCAGCTCTCAACGCGCGCTGCTCCGTGCTGGCCGCCGCCAACCCTGTGTACGGCCGGGTGGGTACATGACACACAGACAACATGGCGGACACCGCACCATCCACGAGGTCATGGAGCAGGGCCGGGTGACCATAGCCAAGGCGGGGGTTCATGCAGCTCTCAACGCGCGCTGCTCCGTGCTGGCCGCCGCCAACCCTGTGTACGGCCGGGTGGGTACATGACACACAGACAACATGGCGGACACCGCACCATCCACGAGGTCATGGAGCAGGGCCGGGTGACCATAGCCAAGGCGGGGGTTCATGCAGCTCTCAACGCGCGCTGCTCCGTGCTGGCCGCCGCCAACCCTGTGTACGGCCGGGTGGGTACATGACACACAGACAACATGGCGGACACCGCACCATCCACGAGGTCATGGAGCAGGGCCGGGTGACCATAGCCAAGGCGGGGGTTCATGCAGCTCTCAACGCGCGCTGCTCCGTGCTGGCCGCCGCCAACCCTGTGTACGGCCGGGTGGGTACATGACACACGGACAACATGGCGGACACCGCACCATCCACGAGGTCATGGAGCAGGGCCGGGTGACCATAGCCAAGGCGGGGGTTCATGCAGCTCTCAACGCGCGCTGCTCCGTGCTGGCCGCCGCCAACCCTGTGTACGGCCGGGTGGGTACATGACACACGGACAACATGGCGGACACCGCACCATCCACGAGGTCATGGAGCAGGGCCGGGTGACCATAGCCAAGGCGGGGGTTCATGCAGCTCTCAACGCGCGCTGCTCCGTGCTGGCCGCCGCCAACCCTGTGTACGGCCGGGTGGGTACATGACACACAGACAACATGGCGGACACCGCACCATCCACGAGGTCATGGAGCAGGGCCGGGTGACCATAGCCAAGGCGGGGGTTCATGCAGCTCTCAACGCGCGCTGCTCCGTGCTGGCCGCCGCCAACCCTGTGTACGGCCGGGTGGGTACATGACACACAGACAACATGGCGGACACCGCACCATCCACGAGGTCATGGAGCAGGGCCGGGTGACCATAGCCAAGGCGGGGGTTCATGCAGCTCTCAACGCGCGCTGCTCCGTGCTGGCCGCCGCCAACCCTGTGTACGGCCGGGTGGGTACATGACACACAGACAACATGGCGGACACCGCACCATCCACGAGGTCATGGAGCAGGGCCGGGTGACCATAGCCAAGGCGGGGGTTCATGCAGCTCTCAACGCGCGCTGCTCCGTGCTGGCCGCCGCCAACCCTGTGTACGGCCGGGTGGGTACATGACACACAGACAACATGGCGGACACCGCACCATCCACGAGGTCATGGAGCAGGGCCGGGTGACCATAGCCAAGGCGGGGGTTCATGCAGCTCTCAACGCGCGCTGCTCCGTGCTGGCCGCCGCCAACCCTGTGTACGGCCGGGTGGGTACATGACACACAGACAACATGGCGGACACCGCACCATCCACGAGGTCATGGAGCAGGGCCGGGTGACCATAGCCAAGGCGGGGGTTCATGCAGCTCTCAACGCGCGCTGCTCCGTGCTGGCCGCCGCCAACCCTGTGTACGGCCGGGTGGGTACATGACACACAGACAACATGGCGGACACCGCACCATCCACGAGGTCATGGAGCAGGGCCGGGTGACCATAGCCAAGGCGGGGGTTCATGCAGCTCTCAACGCGCTTTGCTCCGTGCTGGCCGCCGCCAACCCTGTGTACGGCCGGGTGGGTACATGACACACAGACAACATGGCGGACACCGCACCATCCACGAGGTCATGGAGCAGGGCCGGGTGACCATAGCCAAGGCGGGGGTTCATGCAGCTCTCAACGCGCGCTGCTCCGTGCTGGCCGCCGCCAACCCTGTGTACGGCCGGGTGGGTACATGACACACAGACAACATGGCGGACACCGCACCATCCACGAGGTCATGGAGCAGGGCCGGGTGACCATAGCCAAGGCGGGGGTTCATGCAGCTCTCAACGCGCGCTGCTCCGTGCTGGCCGCCGCCAACCCTGTGTACGGCCGGGTGGGTACATGACACACAGACAACATGGCGGACACCGCACCATCCACGAGGTCATGGAGCAGGGCCGGGTGACCATAGCCAAGGCGGGGGTTCATGCAGCTCTCAACGCGCGCTGCTCCGTGCTGGCCGCCGCCAACCCTGTGTACGGCCGGGTGGGTACATGACACACAGACAACATGGCGGACACCGCACCATCCACGAGGTCATGGAGCAGGGCCGGGTGACCATAGCCAAGGCGGGGGTTCATGCAGCTCTCAACGCGCGCTGCTCCGTGCTGGCCGCCGCCAACCCTGTGTACGGCCGGGTGGGTACATGACACACGGACAACATGGCGGACACCGCACCATCCACGAGGTCATGGAGCAGGGCCGGGTGACCATAGCCAAGGCGGGGGTTCATGCAGCTCTCAACGCGCGCTGCTCCGTGCTGGCCGCCGCCAACCCTGTGTACGGCCGGGTGGGTACATGACACACAGACAACATGGCGGACACCGCACCATCCACGAGGTCATGGAGCAGGGCCGGGTGACCATAGCCAAGGCGGGGGTTCATGCAGCTCTCAACGCGCGCTGCTCCGTGCTGGCCGCCGCCAACCCTGTGTACGGCCGGGTGGGTACATGACACACAGACAACATGGCGGACACCGCACCATCCACGAGGTCATGGAGCAGGGCCGGGTGACCATAGCCAAGGCGGGGGTTCATGCAGCTCTCAACGCGCGCTGCTCCGTGCTGGCCGCCGCCAACCCTGTGTACGGCCGGGTGGGTACATGACACACAGACAACATGGCGGACACCGCACCATCCACGAGGTCATGGAGCAGGGCCGGGTGACCATAGCCAAGGCGGGGGTTCATGCAGCTCTCAACGCGCGCTGCTCCGTGCTGGCCGCCGCCAACCCTGTGTACGGCCGGGTGGGTACATGACACACAGACAACATGGCGGACACCGCACCATCCACGAGGTCATGGAGCAGGGCCGGGTGACCATAGCCAAGGCGGGGGTTCATGCAGCTCTCAACGCGCGCTGCTCCGTGCTGGCCGCCGCCAACCCTGTGTACGGCCGGGTGGGTAGTTGAGTACGGTAGTGAGGGAGTGTGCTTAAACTGCAGGGGGCAGCACGAAAGATGGCAGATTCTCCAACGCGCACGGTCTCTTTTGTCCATGTGCCTGATGTGCCCCTAAAGGCGACAAACATTTCTAAAGTTTTATTTTGGCTTGTAATTTTCACCACAAATTCAACGAGTATATTTTTGCCTGACATCACCAGTGTCAGAATTCCACACAATTGGCTACTTGACAGTTTTTTTGTAAATAACGTCAATCGATCTTGATTCTCCTGAGGATCAAATGTCTATATAGGACTCGTGGCATTTAAGCAACACAAAGGTCAGAAATGAGAGTTAAAGTCTGACGCTCGCACTCGACGATTGAAACGCCTCTAACAATGTGATATTGTAAAGTGACGTCACATTACATTAGTCTGTCCTAAATGTATGGAAGATCAAGAAAATTGCTATTTAGGCCCTGAACTATTGCGTTTATAGATATATAGTTGTCATTTAATTTATTTTTTAATAAAATGTAAGGAATCGAATGGTACCACTTTCTTTGAGTATATTTTAAATCAATTATTTATTATTTCTTAGTCAATTTGTGTAATAATGTCCTATAATATTTTTTTATTTATTTATTTTTTATTTTCTTATTTCTTTTTTTTTTTTTTTGAGACTTGAAGATGTATTTTTTTATCCCTTTCATTATTTTATCCATTTAACTAAATTTTGTTATAATATTCAACATATGTCAAGTACCCAATTAAAAACGAAGGATGCTGGAGCACAACCCGTGGTGCCCTATTGATTTTTCGAAAATAAATACCCCGATTTTCGATTCGCCGACAACGATTCGCAGACGGGTTCATTGGCCGAGTAACGATTGGAAGAATGACATTACGCATAATAGTCGTTTGCACGAGTAGTCAATACGCAGAACATTGATACGCATCTTTACTTTTCGTAGAATAATCATTTAGTAACTCTCACAATTACCCAAGAAACCATTGGCCGAATGATCATTTGGCATTAATATTGATTAGCAAAACTTCCCTCTTATTTATGGCTAGACTAGGACATGACTAACAACAACAACAACTTTTAGTTTGAGTCTGATAAACATGGTTTTGATACATTTAATTATATACAGGGTGGGCAAATAAGAAGTATACATTTTGTTTATAAATTTTAACTATATTAAGTTCAAAGATCATTAAGTATTGTTTTAAAAATATATTATTCAGGGTTGGCAAATACATGCGGAACAATGTCTGACATATGTCCACCACTAACAGCAGGCAAATGTAAGCCCTTATCATCGCAATTTTCAGCATATTTTTGCACATTTTCGTAGTTATCTTAGTAAATTCGTGTCATAAAGTCGGTTTTAATTGTTTAAATTTCATCAGCTTCTTAGCTGCAAAATTTGGGGAATTGGTATGCCAATCACTGTTACTTTTTCTCGAAATTAATTGAGCAATCAACGTATTTTAAACAACACAAACATTTGAGAAAATAATTGCTTGCTGCTAGAGTAATGCTAGAGTAAACATTTAGCAGAAATTATACCGGGTGTTTCCTGTAACACGAGCAAATAATTAAACCATATATAGTACTCCTAAAACGATATAACTTTACATTAACAACTTTTAAAAATTATTACCCCTGTGAAATACCAGTTTTACCCCCAGTTTAGGAACCGCCGCAGGCTAGTTAGTGTACCATACTATCATTATTAATTAATCCGGGCGCCTGGCAACTGTTCAGCGGTGGGTGTGACAGTGATTGGGCAACAAAGGGGTTGTAAAATCAATTGAAGGTGTGCAATTTATAGAGCTCTGTGTTTGGTGCGATATTATAGCGAATTATGTATTTCATTACCCCTTTGTTGCCCATCCACTCTCACACCCACCGCTGAACAGCTGCCAGGCGCTCGAATTAATTAATAATGTAAAAAGCCCTTGAGGTCTACTTGCAGAATAAATTTTTGAATTTTGAATGATAGTATGGCACACTAACTGGAGAGATTTCGTTGCTTTATAAATTACAGGCCTAGTTCCGCAGAGCTAGCTCCGTCTATAGCGCAGGAGCGCTGCACGCAAGTTAGACTACCCGTTTTTACCCAACTGCATTAATTAGAGGAAGTGTCGTCTATAGATAGCGACACTATCGCGGTGCTCCAGTGGCAAGCGTACTGTAACAAGCTACCTAAAGATTAGTCCTTAACCTATGCAACACATATGGATAATGGAATTTTTGTTTGCCCCCCAGTATGACCAGTACAAGACACCCATGGAGAACATCGGCCTGCAGGACTCGCTGCTGTCCCGCTTCGACCTGCTGTTCGTGATGCTGGACCTGGCCGACGCCGACCACGACAGCCGCATCTCCGAGCACGTGCTCCGGATGCACCGCTATAGGTATCTTCCTGCTGTCAGTTGACAAGGACCTACCGCACCACATAACCACAGCCTAAGAAATAATACAGTCGGTCGACGAAGGCGTCTAGACAGGGCAACCGTGCGGGGTGCGAGAGGCGGTCCCTGAGTTTCATACGCGCCATTGTTCGTATTCAGGGATATGATTTTGAGGGCTGACGCGTGTCTTGTAATCATCAATCAATTTGTGGACAATACACACCCATGACGACTTTTAAAAAAAAGTGACGCCCGCCATCTTTTTTTCCAAAATAGACGCCATTTGTAAAATTAGTACACATAAATACAATACATACATACATGAAACCTAAAAACATTTCCCTCCTCTTTTGGGCAGTTGTGTAAGTCTCGACAACCCTAGGTAGGTACGGTGACCTTGAGCGGTGTCGGCATTTACGCAAACATCAAAGGCGTCGGCCCACTGTTACTTTTTACACTGTGACATAACATAACATTTGACATCCGTTATGTGGACCAGCATTATTATATTACTGATTCTGTGATATGGTTGTTGTGCAGAAATCCGAAAGAGCAAGACGGAGAGGTGCTGCCGATGGGCTCGTCCGTGGAGATGCTGTCCACTGACAACCCCGACAACGACGAGGTCGAGGTCAGTGCACTTCGAGTACCCAACTCATACTAACTTAAGCTAATAATTAGCTTAACTCGCGTATTTTTGGCCACTCGCGCGACATTTTTTGAAGAGGTAGGTCTCCATTTTCAAGCACTAACAGGGCACGAGTAGTTTAAGCTTTTTACCTAGGAGCCCCTAGCCCTAGGAGCCCGATTGTACTAAACGAAATTTTTGAAATATCGTTTTGGGATTCCATGTTTTACAAGCTTGAATTTAATTATTCCTTATTTCTTTAACAAATTATAACAAGATCTAATTAGTACCATACGTAATGCTAGATCACCTCGCCTCACGCGACTTGCGTCTCAATAGATAGTCATGCTAGCCGCACATAATTGTTCTGTTATTTCTAGGACGCAGAGGATTCCATCTACGAGAAATACGACCCGCTGCTGCACGGCAACATGCGCAGCAAGAAGGAGCGCATCCTCTCCACCAAGTTCATGCGCAAGTTCCTGCACATAGCCCGCCTCATGAAGCCCAAGCTCACGCAGGAGGCCTCCGACGCCATCGCCGACGAGTACGCCAGGCTGCGGAGTCAGGATACCATGGACAGTGATGTTGCCAGGGTAAGTTCCTGCACATAGCCCGCCTCATGAAGCCCAAGCTCACGCAGGAGGCCTCCGACGCCATCGCCGACGAGTACGCCAGGCTGCGGAGTCAGGATACCATGGACAGTGATGTTGCCAGGGTAAGTCTCTTTTACTGTACTGTTTCTTGGGTTGTTCTACTGCTATCAATAGATGGCGCTTGTTCGCGCTCTATACTATTTAGAGCACGATTTTTGGGAGCTTTCATAGAGTTCTACATAGCTTTATTTAAGTTTTTCGTGTCTCCAGACTCTGTCTCCTAAGAACAACACCCGCTTGTAAGAAACTTTTATGGTGCTTGCGTAGCAAAAGACCTAGCCTATAATATTTGAATAGAGAACTTAGTGAGTTGTCAAATAAAAAGACGTGTTTACAAACATGAAAATATAATAATTTATAAAAGTTCTTTCGAGTTGTGTGTTATCCATCCACCGTGCAATTCCTCTGCTTTAAAATTTTTGATGCGAACATTGTTTGGCCTGTGTATGGATTAGGCACTTGGACGACCTGCCCGAGAAAAAAAAAATCACTAAAAAATATATTTTTTTACTTTCTCTTATTTAGAACACGATATCGAATATGATCTTAATCGGATGGTAGGGACCATTTGTTATATCTTGTATTTTAACCATTAAAAAAATTATATGACTAAAAATTTACTTTTATATTTTATTTTATTATTTTTTTTTATTTTTCTATTGTTGATTCGAAATAAATAAATAATTGAATTGAATTAAACACAAATGGGTGGAAACACAATTTTTACAGCATTTCTGAGAGAACTTTCCACTAGCAATTTAGGTTAAACTATCGTTATTTATGGTATGGGGAGTTAAATACCGGAATGGAAATGATATAAAATAGTGCATTTCGATGCTAGTGCGGAAAGTATGTACGTATTGTTCACGAGTACCGAGATATCTTGCCACGAGCCGTAGGCGAGTGGCTAGACGTGGGACGAGTGAAGAATGACATTTCCGCACGTGTATCGAACGACGTTTTTTAATACAATTGCGAAAAAATAAGAAAAACAACAAGTACTTTTTAGGGTTCCGTAGCCAAATGGCAAAAAACGGAACCCTTATTAGTCCGTCTGTCTGTCCGATTATGTCACAGCCACTTTTTTTATGCATGTTCTATTAGACAGAAACAATTGTAAATATAAAATATTATACTATTATTACCAGGGCTCGAACAAATCATGCCAATGACGTCAAGCCGCCGATGTCATCGGTATGATTTGTTCGAGCCCTGATTATTGCCTAAGTATCGTTATTTACGATTATTTGTGTATCGTATATTTAAATTGTATGAAAAAATATATCGAATTTTGTCTTTGGAAGCATAAAACATTCTTGCGGTAAGTAAAAATGTCTCTGCATTGACAGGCGTTTCGGCAGCTATTCCGTTCCATTCAGACAACTTATCAAGAACACTTTTTCAATATTCAATATTAAAAAATAAACGCGTTATAATGATGAAGAGGTAAGTAATAAAATATGAAATATTTATTATTCTTACATTAACAGTAGGCTTTTATGTTGATTACGACTTTTAAAGGAAACTAACATTAACACTCATCAATAAGTAGTCATGAATTGGAACAGGTGGAAAAGTGAAAAGCACTAGTTCGCGAAATCCAACTTTCCGCACGCTAAACAGCTACGTAAAGTAGCACTTTGTGTGTAACTGCATTAAAAAAATCATTTAAAACCATTTAATTGTTGATCGTAAAAAAAAAAATTTGGTACCTACTTAAAAGGCAAGACGCACTAGAGCAGAAACATATCACTTTCTGTACACCTCTTAGATCAACAATGACCCACTTTTAGAGCATGAGAAATGCAAAAAAAAAATACAGTACATATTATGGTGCTACTTTTTCGCACTAGTGTTAGTTAAATTTTTGACATAGTTACGTAATGTGCTAATTATCGCACTACTGCGGCAAAGGAGCACCATATGTACTGTAAATAACTATTGTACTACTTTTTGTTCTTTGTACTATTGTATGTTTTCCAAGTATTGTAAAATTTGAGATTGTGTTGGTAAATAACCGGTCGGTGTCATGCCGTGTGTCTCTCACAGACGCAGCCGGTGACGGCGCGCACGCTGGAGACGCTGATCCGGCTGGCCACGGCGCGCGCCAAGTGCCGGCTCAGCTTCCAGGTCGCGGCCGACGACGCGCACGCCGCCATCGAGCTGGTGCAGTATGCTTACTTTAAGAAGGTGACTGTTTTACTCCAACTGACACCTTTTTGTTTCAATTTATAAAATATTTATATTTTTGTGTCAGTCCATGTACACTTGCGCCCTGTGGACCGGATATACGCAGAAATCGGACGGTGCTCTCCGGGCCCAGTGTAACAATGCCTTCGGGGTGCTGATGGGGCTGAAGAAATATTGTAGTGCGTCGGGAATGTTTGCGGAAGCTCGAACGGATTGTTTTTATACAATAATCCGTAAACGTGTCGCCTCCCTGATGCACAGGATATGGAACAGCACCAACGGCATCCTGAAAGCCATTGCCGAGAGATGGGACAATCCTATCTTATTTTTCTGGGTGAGAAAACATATGCTGTCGAGTTTTATCACCCGGAAAATATTTTTATAGGATTATTTATGTTTTATTAATTTAAATTTATTAATTTATTGATAGTCATCATTGTTTACCAACCATTTTTCTACACGTGTAACTACTAACAAAAATATGGATTTGAAAAAAGTCTAAGATAAAATAAATTTATTCATTCATAAAAAGCCAGTTTATGACGATCATGATAGTAATAAGTTCACTTACAAATCGTTTCGTGTTCTAAACAGGTGCTGACGAAAGAGAAGCGTCGCAAGCGGCGCGCGTCCGGAGACGAAGAGGAGCTCGCCGAGCCCGGCGCCAAGCGCTCGAGGCGCACGGTAACCATGCTCGCTCTATACTGGTCTATGTCGGTTACACGTCTCGTAACACGCGTCCACCGTGATCACGACGTCTGCCAGACTATGCGCGAAGTGAAGGGTGTGTAAGACGCCACGTTGGACTTTAACGGGGACGGCGGTGACGAAAGATTGGCGAGAACGAAGTGTAAGAGGAATACCTTTGTTCGGCGGTGGGAGACTAGGCTTGTCATTAAAATAAAGCGCCTACGTATTCTTGAACTCATTTAGATACAAAAAATCATTTTCTCACTGTTACATGGCTCCAATGGCCGATATTATTAATTTAAGTCATAATTTTAAATTTAAAAGAAAATAAAAACATGCACAAATAATTGGAACTAACATGCATTGTCTTAAATTCCTAATGAGTACGAAAATAACAAAGTATGAACATGGGTCGAGACATGTGATGGTGCAAAGAATAGGCGCTGGCTCAGCATGAAGCTGCGGGGACCCGCCGGTGGTATACTGCCGGAACCTAAGAGTGGGGATGCTAGAGACGCCGCATAGAATGAACTACATGTCAATTTAGACCGCTAGGTAGATAAGGCCAATATTGTCGCTCATATTTAAACAATTCAACGAATAAAATACGTAAGATTCCTTAATTTTATTTTGAAACGTCGAATTGCGATGAGATGTAGCTTTATATTATTCATTGTGTAAATACTATCTATGTGGTTTTCATCATCGTATGAGGAATTTATATTTAAGTATAGGTATTTAAATCATCATCAAGTAATACATTAAAGTTTCAAGTTAAGAACCATACTTTTTGCAGTATGTAAACATGTAATTAGCGTTTTTGTCAAAAATACGGTTGAGATTCGATTCTTCGTATCGGTGGTGGGATATCATTCCGGCACTTTGTCGCTTGGTACTTGAAACTTATGGTACTTCTTCCGCGAAAAGATCGCGGTTCGTGAGGTGGAATGGCTAAAACCGAAGCACGATTTGCCCGGACCTCATGGGATGACGACGAGCTTTTCGTGAAGGTATTGACATCGACATGTATAATTTCAGACCGGCGCCGACGAGGAAGACCCGTACGCGCTGTCGTCGGACGAGGAGGCGGCGCCCGTGCTGCGCGCCGCGCGCGACGCCCGGCCCGAGCCCCCGCGCGCGCCCCCGCCCCCGCGCCCGCACGGACACGCCTCCCTCGACGCCGCCAGGTTACACGTCGTCCTACCGATATCATCATATCCTCGTGCCACTAATAAAATAGTACATTACGATACAAGTGCGAAAAATAGGAAATTCGAAACGAGTGGCGATAAATTAAAACACGACCAAAGGGAGTGTTTTAAATCGACACGAGTTGCGAATTACCTATTCGCACATGTATCGTACAACGTTTTACAGTACATATGGCCCTTTAAATGTTCGACACAGTAACGTAATATGCTACTTCTCGTACTAGTGCTATAAAGTAGCCCCATATGTACTGTAAACAAAGATTTTCATTACGTGGAACACTTTTTTTAGGATGGCTAGCGACTATAACTTGCATTACTGTGATAATTGTGGTTTGGCTCTGATTAAAATTCTAGACAATGTAATTTTTTACGCCCCTGTTCGATAATGTGGCAATAGATGGTCTAAAACCAAGCTGGAAAGTGGGCAGTAGCTGTAGCACCTGAACTACTACTACTACAATGTTTCATTGTTATCATCATCTGTCATTGGTGATCATTGTTATCATCATCATCTGTCATTGGTGCGAGTAAAAGGTCTTTTTTGGCGCAACTTTTGCCTTCAAAAACAAAAATTAGGTTATTTATAGGACCAATTACTTGTATTAAAAACCGGCCAAGAGCATGTTGGGCCATGCTCAGTGTAGGGTTCCGTAGTACGGTACCTTTCACGCGAGTTAAACAAATAGGCAAATTTGTATAATCAGTACCTAATTGAAGTCCTCTTACTATAAAGGGGAAACTTTTTGCGATAACTCAAAAACAGCTAAGGGGGCGTCCACAAATTACGTAACGCAAAATTCCTAATTTTTTGACCCCCCCACCCCTCATGTAACAGGACCGTCACGCTTATCTGGGACCCCCCCCCCCCTCTTCAATTCCGTTACGTAAGCAATATAAGTTACCGCAAATTAGGCATGTGAAAAACAAAACATTTTTTTAAATGTATTATTATAAAATCGTGCGTGACGTAACGCAAACCTTGACCCCCCCCCCCCCTCCCCAACGTAACAGGACCGTAACGCTTACGTAAAAAATGAGTTCTTCTAGTGAAGAAAATATAAACGTCCCTGTCAAAAATACATCGCTCTATTTCAACAATTGTCCTCACGCCAATATAAATATTAATTTATATTAAAGTACTGATAATTATGCAAATGTTTTCTTATTTCCTCGCAGTAGTCGTGAAAAGCACTATGAAATGCCTCTTCCGGAAACGCTAAAGATGGACTCGTATTATTTGAGCGGTTTTTCGTCCTCTCCCACAATGTACTATTATAAGCTACTAATTTGACAGACGCCTATTTCTTCTTTTCTACAACCAGCAATTCTGGATCCAATCGAATATTTTTGTCGAGCAACATTTTATAAAAGAAGGGTGTTATTTACGCGCAGACTGGCGCAGTTCAAGACGGCGCTGCACGAGCTGTTCCGCTCGGAGCGCGCCAACTCGCTGCCGCTGGCGCGCATCGCCGCCTTCGTCAACGACAAGTTCGCGCACGCGCAGTTCGCCCCCGCCGAGGTCACGGCCGCGCTCGACAAGATGACGGCCGACAACCACGTCATGGTCGCCGACGACATCATCTTCCTCATCTAACTGCAGCCCACGGGTCTCGTATACCTAAATCCGAGATTGTGCCGATGACATCTTAGTTTTTAGTTAGATCGTTCTGTCGGCGTGGCTAAGTGAGAATACATTTTATTTTGTATGTATACCTAAAAACCTAAACCGACTCGGTTTTATTGCTTTTGCGTTTAATATCAGTAAATAAGATCAACTAAAGTTATCCCGCCTCGTTTAAGTGATCTGTTTTTGCTTTCAATGAAATATCGGATTTCAATATTACACAAGTTGTTTTTGTTTTATTTGAACATCTAGAAATTTGATTCATAATTTCATTTCAAAATTATGTATTGATTCTATCGAGTTAACAACTATCCCGCCTCGATTAAGTGATCTTTTTTGCTTTTAATGAAATGTCAGATTCCAATATTGAACAATTTGTTCTTGAATGAATGATCTAGAAATTTGATTCACACAAAGTTCTGAATAGGCGGGTCCACACAGAGCGAGCAGCGTCGCGAGGAAATTCTCTCGCGCGGCAAACGGCTCATGTAGACGTGCCTCGGCTATTTGCCGCGCGAGGAAATTTCGTCGCGACGCTGCTCGCTGTGTGGACCCGCCTAATAACTAATATGAAAATCATGTGTTGATTCTATCAAGTTAACAACAGTGCCTTAAAATAAGTACAAATCTCATCACAATGGTTTGATTGGTGAGTCCCACCTGTAAAGTACAGCATTTTGAGAATGCCGCTTGTATTCGTTACTGTTACGTGTTAGCTATTAAGTTTGTGTTTAAGTACTACATTAAGTGAAAAATCTGAATAAACCGATTTTATAACATCCTTATCTTTTTTTAATAAAAGTTAATAATCACACTATGATAAATTGTGAATTATCAATTTGTCATAGTGTGATTATTCATTTTTTATAATGTCAATTTTGCTCTAGTTTCTTTCGAAATAAAAAACCAAAATTACTAGAAGATCCATTTATTGTCATTTGCGACCTTTCTTGCCCTGTTTACCAGACTTGAACTTATTCACTTTGCCTCCAAACACCTTCTTAGGCTTGTTAAAACTCTTATCCCTTCCTTTGCCTTTATTTCCTTGGAAATTCCTTCCTCCGTCCTGGTTTTTATTGAATTTTCTTCCGCCTTCCCTACTGTGGAATCCTTCTTTCTTGTTTTGGAATTTCTTTCCGCCACCTTCTCTGTCGTCTTTATTTCTATTAAACTTCCTCCCGCCGTCTTTATTTTGGAACTGCCTGCCCTTATTCTGGAAGCGTCCATCCTTGCTTTGCGAGCCGCCCTTTTGACTGGGGTCATATTTCTTCTGCAGTTTATTGTCGAGTCTCATCTTTTTGAAGCCGCGCACGGAGTCGTCGCCGGCCCTTCGTTTCCGCGGAGCACTGAATAAATCTGATACAAACAAAGTTTGACACTTTAAAACCGGAGCTCTCATTATATGAATAATATTGAAGAACTCGTGAAATACGACTGAGAGTTCATACTTGCCTCTGAACTCAAGTAGAAAACGTATGAACTCTCAAAAAACCGGAACTCTCACTCTCGTATTACCATCAAAATGAACAAAAGTTGCAAGTGCTACCTCGGTCGGGCTCGGCGCCGACGGCCTCGCGGTAGTAGCCGGCGTCGTCGTCGTCGTCGTCCTCCCCCCCCTCCCCGGCCTGCGACTCGGCGTCGGCCAGCTCCATCAGCCGCTGGCTCTCCGTCACCTCCCGCTTCTTCTTGATGCCTTCGAGCGCCTTCTGCTTCAGTTCCTCCTTCTCCCTCTGATCAAATGAAGACATAAAAACATGCTAGTCTGTTAAACCTCCGTGGGACTCGAACGTGTTCAAATTAACGTTTATAATAATTGTAATAGGAAAAAAGTCATATCCTATCGCTACTTTTTGTAGACACACTAGAGAGATCTGATATAAAAACAATTTCTAAGAGATCTATAATATATATATATCTAGCACTTTATCTACCAGTTAAACTTGTTTGATGATTGTGAAACGCCAACGATGACTTTATTTCTCGAATAAGTGGCGAGTACTAAGGTACTTGAATAAGTTCAAGACTTTACTTGGACATTGTCAAACAAAGACGTTATTCTCGCTGACAATAAATTTTTGGTTTCTATGAATAACTATTAACATATTATGTAAAAGTTAAAGCAGGTCTTCTAATGTCATTTCGATGTAGCGGCTGAAGCTGCCCTCACTAACCCTTATACTAAATAAATTATTTCATGACGGTA
Organism: Cydia pomonella; assembly: GCF_033807575.1. Classification (NCBI taxonomy): domain Eukaryota; kingdom Metazoa; phylum Arthropoda; class Insecta; order Lepidoptera; family Tortricidae; genus Cydia; species Cydia pomonella. The sequence continues at coordinate 246,883 of NC_084705.1, forward strand.
ATAAAATTGTGTGTAAATAACAACCGACCTGTTTCCGCTTGACGTTCTGCTCCTGCTGCGCCTTGCGACTTTCTTTCTGCTTCTTCTTGGCGTCCCTCTTCTTCTTGATGGCCGCCTTCTCTTCCTCAGTCTTCTCGATCAGCTCGTGGAACAGTACCTCGCCGTCCATGAGCCCGTCCTCGACCTGAAAGATGTTCGTTATTAGTTGGGTCCGTACAGAGCGAGCATACGCGCGAGGCAAATTCCTCGCGCACAAAACTGCCAATGTAGACGTTCCTCGGCCGAGGCAGAACGCACGTTTTCCTCGGGCGAGCGCGACCTTGGCCGTTTTTCGGCATGCTCAAAGGCGTCCAGTCGTTTGCCGCGCGCTGGTCGGGACGTGTTTGTTTGGTGCGCGTGGTTATTTTGTTAAAATTTGAAAAAATTAAAAAAAACCAATGTAGCAAATACCCAATTAACCCCAACTATATAAATAGGGAAATTAGAGAGTATTGATGTTTCATTTGATTGTAAATTTAATAAATAGACGGAGACTGGTGTACGAGTCTTCCATCGCTAAATAACGCTGCGTGGGAAGCACCATCTCCCTGAAAGTGGTACCTTTCTTCAATTTGTGTCTTGCCATTTAAATTTTACGTGTAATTGTGAACATAACAAGTCAAATCAGTCCTTTTTTTAAATACGATTAAAATTTGTCTTGACTACATTTTCTAACCTCAAAAGAGCCGATTTCCGTATCGTGATAATATTTATAGATTTGTTGCACCCAAAATCTCCTGCAACTTGTTCGTTTTCTTTTGGATTGCTTTGAAAACCAAAATAAAACATACACGAGCCACGGCAGTGAATGTGTGCAGCTCCATTTTGAACAGCTGACTGAGGGACGCCATCTTGCCGAGCAAATTGGGTCGGCAGAGGTAAAAGTTACACGAGCACGTGGCCGCGTGAGGCCCGTCGTTTGCCGCGCGAGGAAATTTCCTCGCGAGGCTGCTCGCTCGGTGTGAACCCGCCTATTAGATAGATACATTTTATGCCACGCACCAAGATGTGAAGACTGCTGACGGTGACAGTGGCCTTAAGTTGTCACCTCGACGCAACAAGGCGCGGCGCCTCGTAACGTGAACCGAGCGCATGAGGTAGGACCACAAGGTAGTAACAGTAACCGTTCATAGACTTTACCTCGTTGCAATAAGGTGGAAGTTACCTTGATCAACTGCAGAGATATCCTCGGGCCGAGCTCGTAGAGGCGCAAGGCCGACTTGGAGTCCTGCGCGGCGCCCCGCGAGGCGAGCGCCTGGGGCAGGAGCACTTGCGACGCCGGGTCGTCCTCGAACTCGCTCTCGGACAATAGGGCCGCTCTGTAATATTTTATACAAAAGTCATACATCAGGAATACTGACACATAATACACTAATACACTGAGATAATATACTGAGGATACATAATGAGAATTTAAAAAAAAACTGAGCAAAACTGAAAAAAAAAAACTTACTTGTCAAAGAATTCCGACATGTCTTTGCAGCGATTTAAATTTGGTATTTTGCCTTGAACTATCTGAAAAAAAGTATACGTATTACATTGTACAAAAACTTTGCTGGTGTAACACATTCTGTAATGCCAAAAGTGTTATAAGGTTACTTTTAGAGCCGAATCAATGTTATGCAAAAAGTGGAAAATATTGTAATAACTGTACTTTTTTGGTGCCCTTGTTAAGTCCGACGGGCGTCGCTCGGATGACGTAGTGCCGCAGATCGATTATTTTTGTGGAAGGGTTGTAGTTCATCAACACGCAGCGGCGGATGTTCTTTAATTTTACCTGCAATAACCAATATATACTAATATGTTACAGAAAAACAGCAATTTGAGTATAATAAATCAAAGGCGTAGAAACAAGTGATCGTACTCGTAAATAAACTTGTCATTAGGCGGGTCCACACAGAGCGAGCATACGTGCGAGGCAATGTTCTCGCGCAAAAACCGGTTAGTGTAGACGTGCCTCGGCCGAGGCAGCGCGCTCAGGCGAGGAAAATGCGCGCGCTGCCTCGGCCGAGGCACGTCTACACTGGCCGTTTTGTGCGCGAGGAAATTGCCCCGCACATACGTGCTCGCTCGCTCACTCGCCTATTTGTCAAAAGCCAGAATTTAAATAGTCAGTTTCAGAATGTTTTGCTCATTGCCAACCCAGAAGGTCTCATAATCTGAATTCAGATTCCTGCAGTGACCCTTATTTTTTATTTATTTGCAACAAGAACAAGCCTTTTCTATTTGATTGAATCCATACGGTGGTGATATTGATGGTGGGGAACATGTTCTGGAACATGGTGGCCATGAGCTTCATGTGCATGCCCTCGCCGGAGAAGGAGTTGAGCACGATGAGCGGCGCGTGCTGGAAGGCCTTCATCATCACGTACTGCTTGCGGAGGGAGGACACCACGTCGCGCGCGAGGCTGTACTGTACAAAGGAGTTTGTTAACTTTTATCATATTCATCATCATATCAGACAGCAAAAAGATGTCCACTGCTGAACACAGACAACACCTAAGGAAGGTCAGCTGTATGGTACGGCATCAGAAGGTGTTAGGTTAAATTAACCATCTAGAATTTTGCACCAAGTAATAAACTTTCTACTGCTATCCTTGGGGCCCCAAGGATCGCCAACATGGGCAACATGTATAAATACATTATATCTATGTTACTGTACAGCCAACGTCAAAAATATGTTTATACTTTTGCACCTTACTCTTTTGTAATGGCGGTAATTTAACCCTTTATATGAGATGAAGATTGAATGGAGGATTTTTTTCAGTGTTGCCCATCAAAATGTTAACATATCTTGGATGTTGACCGTGGGACAGTTTGTGATGTGGCATAGACCAGTTTATTGTTTGAATTGAAGTGGGGTTTTTAATTTATGTCAAATTATACACAAATTACAACAATAGTATTTACATTAAATGGTTCCTTGACAGAAAACATAAATTTGTGACAGAGTGGTTGGAAACAAAACAATGAAAATTAAAACAAGAAATGTTACTTTGCTAATCCTTTTTTCGAGAAATGATTGCGTTGAGTGTTCTGGAGCAGTTGGAAATAATTAGGTACAACAATAGAGGGATGATTCTTAACAAACAGTTGAATGTTGCTCATTATTACCAATTTTTCCATTTAACTCACACTTGCACAGTAGGGGGGCTGGTCAAGGTATAAATATGGCCAACCATTCTAGACAGCTCATTTTGGTGGTGGGTTGTTATATTTATTTGTGTATTTATTTATGCGAGAGGGTGGGAACATTCATTGCATGTAAAAATACGCAAGTAAGTATAACGGGTTAGCACTGATTGACTAGCACATTATTTTTGGCAGATTAGCAAAGTAACATTTCTTGTTTTAATTAGCATGGAGTTCCACAAAGTAACGCCTGATTCTATTAATTATTTAACAAAACAATGAAATCAGTTTTGCTTTAATATGTAAAGCTATTTTAAAATAATACTTACATTATGTATTTTGAAGGTGAGTGTGGGCCCGCGCGGCAGGCGCGCGAGCCGCAAGTAGGACCCCAATTCAGTCTCTGTGAACACCATCATGTGCGACACATGTAGGTAGCCTGACACTGACAGGAAATCCTTGATTGTGTTCTTTTTCCTTTCCTGAAACATCATTAATATATTTAGTTAACCATTGCCCTTGAGTCGTTTTCAGCCCACTGGATAAAAATATGGTACTTATAATTTGTGCAAGAGAAAGTCTGTAACCTGAAGGATTTTTTCAGGTATACATATGTATATCGGTTAAATCTTTTGTTTGTAATTTTTATATGATTTCCAAGAATAATCATGAATACAAAATGAATACTTCTTTACTATATTTATAATAAGTTACTGTTTGTTATGATTTAAACACCTACTGCTGTTGACTGAACCAAAACAAAACTACCACACTCATATTCACATACTGGCATTATACATTTCGATGAGGTGAGGAACAACCCACACCTGGAAATTGATTTACAACAAAATTAGTTCCTAAATAATTTATGAAATGTGACAAAAGTTAGAAAACTTACTTTAAGCTGTGATGCTGTGAACGGCTCCATGATCTTGCGGAAGTCCTTGGTGAGGTCGATGATGTCCTTCCCGCAGTGCCCCCGGTGGATCACGAAGGAGTGCGGCGCCTTAACCAGGTTCTCAGGCTCTAGGCTTTGCTTGGTCGTGCTATTTTTCTTCGCACATTTTCCTTTACGTTTACCCATTGTATATGCGCGTTTTTACATCAATAAATAAAACTAAACGCGGAACTTTATTCGTAAATTTCACTTAACGTAAATAAGAATACGAAATTACATATTGTTTCGATTTGTGGAGGAAAGCATCCCTGATCCTCTTAGTTTTGAGGTTATTTTACGAGAAAAGCACACGAGTTTGACAACTGAGTAGATTGACAGTAAATATCAGTGTTTTGCTTTCTGGGAACTTCAGGGGTCCAAACTATATAGACTATAACCACAAGTCGTCTCCTTTACGATTTTCGTAGACATCTCTTCTAAATACCTGAAACTGGTATGGATGTGTTCCTCGCTATCTCCAAAATACGAATTGACCGGTTTTAGTTTATGGAGGGGGGGGGGGGGGGGGGGTCGAAATAAAGGGGGGGACAGATGGGGCTGCGGCTGGTCATCATTGATATTTGTTCACATTTGGAGTGCTACCGATCCGTTCCGATCCGATCGGTTCGTGTGAGGTGTCGTTTGAAAGATAATTAAACGTACTATTTAAAGCCATTTTTAGTGTAAAAGTTGAATTTTAGGGCAACTTTTAGTTAATACAGAACGTAATACAAAAGTATCAAAAAATTGGAAACAACCCTATTATGAATTTTGTTAGCATGGGCACTGCGCACCGTCATATAAATGGCGGCCGACCGCCGTCGACTTTTCATTATTACTTCTGTTCTATTCTACTGATCAATTCGTGTGTGATATCGTTAGAAAGAATATTTAACGTACGATTATTGTTTATTAACAACCGCAGTCATAAGATGCTAGAGCGCAATAACAATAACAGGTCCTACAACAATCCTCATAGACACTTCTTTAGCAACAGAGTGGTCAAAGCTTGGAACAAACTCCCAGAGGATATAGTATCGGCCCAAAGTGTCAATGAGATTAAGAATAAATTAAATGCGCACAATGCAAATTCTACTCAACACTAAAAACTTTATTGATGACTCTGGATACAAATAATAATAATATTTGGCCACCATTTTTTCCCCTTCTTTTTTTTCGACCCGTCCCCCCTCTCCATGAACTAGTCAATTCGTGTCAAATATAGGAGCAAGCCCAGTTTTAAAGACAGGGCTGTATTTTTTAAGTTTCTGTGTGTTGGGCAATTGGGCATAATATTATTTATGGATAGAAAAATACACATTTTCATTTCATCAGTGTTGCTAGATCTTGCAAAACGCTTCTTCTAAAAAAAAGGCAACACAATGGCAACATACCAAAAACAACCTACCTTATTTGATCGGGTTCATTGTTACCCACCATAAAAAAGTAATTGTTAATTCGAATTAACAATTAATCAATTGCATTATCCATTAATTAATTTAAGTTAATTAGAATTTAATTTTTTGAGACTTTTAATTACATTTACTATCAATCTAATTACATATTAAAAAAAAAAAAAAATATTTCGTGAAAAAAAAACACGTATACAATTTTTACAAATTAAATAATAATTAATTAATAATTAATATATATATTAGTAATATTATTATATATTAGTATTAATTTATTATTTATTGGCATTAAAGTTTCAAAAAATTAATTAGAACTACTTTCAATTGCATTGACATTTAATGGAATATATATATATAAGTATATATTTTCATAAACTAATAATGAACCCCGGCAGTACCTAGTAGAAATCAGGTTTGGAGCAACATAGGCACACGCTGTTTTGATTATCCGACACGTCTTGATGAGCACTTGGGAGAGCAGTATCCAAGACAGAGCTGATGCTGAACACTGGCAGTAAATTATCAATCACATTTTTAATTTTAATTGACTGGGTGACCGATAATCTCCAGGACGACGTAGATATAGAGAGGGAGCGCAGGGCATTGGCGGTACGTTGTAATATGTTGTCTCGCAGGTTTGCACGATGTAATGGGAATGTCAAAATAACGCTATTTAAAGCGTTTTGCCAGACCTTTTACACGTGCAGTCTGTGGACAAATTATACTAAAAGGGCCCTCAATGCCCTGCGCGTCCAGTATAACAATGGGTTCAGGATGTTGTTGGGACTGCCTCGATTTTGTAGCGCGTCAGGTATGTTCGCGGAGGCGCGCACTGATTGCTTTGGTGCAATAATACGCAAAAGGACTGCCTCCCTGATGCGTCGCGTGCGGGACAGTTCCAACAGCCTCTTGCGCCTAGTGTTGGAATCGCCTGCTTGCGCCTTCTGGAAACACTGGGAGGGAGTACATATGGGATCCAGAGGCTTGGTGTATAATTTATTATGAGCTAGTATAGTAGTTAACTAACATAGGATTAAGGGAATGTATACTAACACTATGGACATGGTCCGAAATAAAAATAAATTGAATTGAATTAACAATTTATTAATTTTTAATGGTTTCTGAAGCAATAACGTTCGGCCAACACTGAAAAAGCCTCTAGGACTTTTTAGAAAAAAAAGGCAGAAAGGATAAGTGAGACAATGACAACGAAAAACCAAGATAAGTTGGCAGTGATTTTGATAGCGCTTTCTCTGCTACTCCTACTAAAGTTCCGTAAGAGAATCTCGTTGGTCATTATCCCCCATTTCGTCTCTATATTATTATCCCTCTATGAAACGTATGCGAAATCACTAAATGTGGGGAATTGAAGTATAATTTAATTTATATTTGCCCAGTGCAAGTAGATGACGAATTTCACTAAAATACACTAATATACTAAACATGATAAATTATTATATGAAATGAAAGACGCTTGCACGGCTAAAATACTGAACCAATCTTGATGAAATTGATAAATTGTAGAAGATATGAAATCCACCCCCTGGGGCAGAAGTAAATCTTGCAGCACAATAAGGACAAAATTAAAACACCGAAAACAAATCAAAACAGCTTTATTTCCTGCTGGTTCATTTAATTGTAGACTTCCATACGCGCACATGAAATACTACGCTATTTCATACATACTCTGTATCTCTAGTTAAATGTTTCATTACTAATGGAGAATGCAGATACAGACATACCAAAGAACCGACGCCTACAAAGGGTATTGTTCTAAGTAATTTTTACTAAATTTTCTAAAATAAACTTTCTATAAACATTTAAATGATATAGGGACTACTAAAACTTCATAGTGACGCCAGCACCTCATTTTTATAAGCTGAATATTTTGGCCATCGGTTCTTTGTCTGCCTGAGACTCGAAATAAATAATTACATTGATTATGTGACTTATCCATCATCGAAACAGGATTGTACGAGAGGATACAATGACTAACCAAGTAACCACTAAGGTTATCTAACCGGGGACCCAAAATTGAATAACACCATGGTTCTATACTGAAAAAAAAACTTGTTATTTTAACGCGTGGTAGAGGGCAGTATTTTATAGCTGTGTTTAAATAAGCCCAGAAGTGTTCACATATGATAGGGCCACCACAGAAATATCTGAATGGGGAAGGTCGGTAAAGCTTATCATTGGTGGCGCTCCTGATGACGGTACATTTTTTGTAGGGAATTCAACAACACCATATGGCATAGACTATAGACAAGACAATCGAATTGGACTTTTGGAAAAAAAGGTGGCTTCCCTGCCTCAATCTGAATGTCTATTGTGGTCACTGAAATTTGTTAAACATGAAACGTTATGAAGCACTGACATTCAAACCATAGACATTAATAAATAAATTCAGTTGTGTCTGGGCGACCCTTCCTGTAAAGATTTTAGTTGCTCTAACTTTACCTACATGTGTATAAATGTAGATTACCAAACATGCACAATTGCACACACACTGCAGTTGAATGAAGACATGTTTTCCTAAGTGGCCATGGTGAACGATGGTTTATCTATCCTATGTTATAGTACAATAAAGTGCAATATCGTTTAATACCCAACTATTCTAACTTGGATTAGATCTGAAAGTAACCTCGCCGACCCGTGGGCCTTATTAGCTAGCTATGCACCTAAATTGACCAATCGATGCTAAAAGTTCCCGTTAAAAAAGTAAATAGCGATCCGTCGAGGACTGGGCGACGGGAGATATATTAGTTATTATTAAATCACAATAGAGGGCGCAGCAGCCCCGTGATGAAAAGCTCCTATTTACTCCCTATTACAAGTATCAGCTATAACTATATGCTAGTTAAATATTTTATCATAAAAAAGATGTACAATGAAAAAGGTCTGTTGGTTATATCTGTCGAGCAAACTTAATGTACAGGACTTGAAATCATAAATTCGTAAGAAATATGTATACAAAAATAAAATTTTAGAAACAGTTGAAGGGTTGTGCTAAGTAAGAAAACAGAACAGAACCTATTCCATTAAATTAATATGTAAAAAATGTAAGGTTCTTTAGTTTCATACTTTAAAAACAACACTTCAACCATTTTAATTTCAAGAAATGCATTAACAATTCGTATAACGTCGTTATGTATCACAAACCATTAATTTAAACCTTATGCTAAAAAAATAAATCAAGTTATTGCAGCGTCCATCAGTGGCGCAGCTGGCAACACTTCACTTCACTTTTATGCCGCGCCACTTGATGGCGCTAGTATCGGGTGCACACTTCTCAAGACCAAGGATTATGCGTACTTCACGTAAAATACAGGCAAGACGTCAATATCCTAAAAAGGCCTTACTGTTTCGTAATAATGGCTATGCTGGTGCACCAGACGTGAAGGAAACAGATATAAGCAACAGAGAAGTTAGGCTAGTGAGGTGAATGCGCCCCCCACGGAAGGGGGTGGGGGGCTGAGCGGGGCTCGCCGCTGGTTGTTCGTTGAAATAGAAGTGAAAAAAAAAAAACAAAAAAAAGATTTTGTTGATTAATAAATAATGACGGAATACTGATAAGTTTGTTACACTACACACGAGCCAAATAAACGTTATCAGTTTTATTTTGTAAGTACTAAAATAGTAAAAAATAATAGCAATACAAATTCACATCTCAGAATGACCCAAATTAGTTCATCAAGGTATTATTTAGTTAGTAGTCATCTTCCATTGCAACGCGATGAAAACGCATATGAATCTACCCTTCTCATTTATGTTAGGCTGTAACAAGGTTACTACGAACCATCAAATAATCAAGTTGATATTACCCCTACTTCTTTTAGTAAAATTATAAAAAAAGTCGTTAAGGTTAAATTATTTTTATTGGCTAGATTTTACTGCGAGGGAAAAGCAAAGTAGTAAATAAAGAGCCCTTTACTGCCTAAACTAGAAAGTTCATAAGACCACAAATGTGCCATTTCCTATGTCAAGAGGTTTTCATATACACTGAAACTACAAATAGATTTTTTTAGTTTAGACAAGAAAAGGTTCCTTTCATTTTGAACTAGCGTTAGACAGGAAAAGCTTCCTTTAGCGTTTAGAGATTGAGCGAAACAATACAATGACGGTATGCACCTACCATGGACGCATAATATAAATGGTTCCTTGGATGTAAGGTTGCCGCGACCGTCGGCAGCCCCGCCCTGCCGAGCGAGCTACCGTATAGGTGCAGCCTTATACACAAAGTATTGTTTAGTGCAAACATGAGAGGCACGAATGTTATATTCGGAAAAGTTGAAAGATTTAAACAAGATGTCATGGCTCAGGTCTGAGGCGAACTCGCGTGATGACACTCGGTATTATGTTACTTCAGTCAATTAATGTGCTGATTGACATTTTATTTAAATAATAATAAATTTTAATTACAGCATCACGCGAAATAATTCGCCAAAAGCCGTTTGAGTGAAAATGATGTTCTTATACATTTGCTAGAAACTTCCACGCGAAGATCCACGTAATATATTATACAATGGATACATACAATAAAGTGTCGACATTTGATCCTTGGCGTGCCGTGGAAGCTCCCAGCATTTTGTCCCGCACCGAATAAAAACGTCATCCGTTACAAAGCATCACAAAAATACTACAAACAAACGTGTAGCAACAGAATTGTTAAAATCGAGCACAAATCAATAAATGATTAACAAAATAAGTATGTTTATATGCGGTGTGTCGCGGCGCGGGCGCGGTCCGGCGGCTTAGTGCTGGTCCATCTGCAAGCAAACCGTGCCGTCAGCGATGTTCCTATGTAAATACTTGGGGTGTAGTAGGGAAGGGGTATTTCGCAGTTTCAAGCAGTGCATGTGTAGATAAGCGTGCAAGCGAATTAAGGAAATAAATCACGAATTCATTGTGTACAAATTGGAAGATCTACTTAAGAATATAGCTCCATCTCGTGTTTTGGCGAGATAGTTTAGCATAAGCATGAAATAAGTGTCTTATTTCTCGCTATTACTGCTCACGATTTGTTGATATTATGGTGTTTTTTCGGTTATTTATTTTTTCTATAAATGAAACCGGCGTTTAATACCAGCATGCACGCTTTTCTACACTGCGATACCTAATGAGATTTGTCGATAGTGTATGATATAAAACTTATAATATTTATTTCATACGAATGTAGAATGTGTTATGAAATCATGTTATAAATAGTTCTCCTGGGAAAACAAAAACATTGGTAAATAGTCAATCTCAAAGCATCAGATGCTAAAAGACAAACGAATGAAAGTCTTTTAAGTTTTGGTTTAAAAAAGTTAATCCAAAATCATCGATTCCTAGTATCCGATACTTTGAGCAACATTAAGAAGTTTCTTCGTGAGATGCTTAGAGCACCCAGCGCCACACGGCGCGCTTGAAGCGCAGCACCGCGCACGCGCACCCGCCGCCGCCGCCCCCCCCCCCCCCGCCCCCGCGCCCGCCGCGGGCACCCCGCGCCGCGCCGCGCTCGAGCCGGGCTGGACGGCGGCGAGCCGGGCAGCCGACGACTCCAATGGTCACACTCGAGTGCCTGACTATCCTAGGATTATTTTTTGTACTCAGAAGAACGTTTACTAACGTAATGACATATTGTGAAATAATGAAAAAAACATCGAATTCGAGAGCCGTAAGCCTGTTCCCAAGTTCAAATTCGAATCTCTCTTTACTGATTATTAAATTATGAATCTCAATACATGAGATGAGATGTTGGTTCCGGAACTCTTACGGTAGATGTCGCTAGCTAAGGCATTCCCGGTCCCTAATGTTGTAGTACTTGTAGTTTGTAAACACACCTATGAAATATCTCACAAAATATTCAAACACATGAAAATTGAAAGGGTGTCCATTGCTAAATAAGCTTTTTTCATGTGGCATTTGATCCCACCCATTCCAGTACGCTATCTTACCTGCTCCTGACTGTTGGTTTCCTGTGAGTTAATAATGTCGGGCAGATCTGAGCGACGAGGACGGGGCCAGAACCAAACCTCCGAGTCCACCGCTTTCCTGTCCAAATGTTATTGACGGATGTCTTAACTGCCCCTGTCCGTTGGCTTCCTGTGACTTCATGATTTCGGGCAGGTCCGGGGGCGACGAGTACAGGGTCAGATCTAGAGCTCCGAGTCCACCGGTCTCCTGTCCGCGTGTTAGTGACGGGTGTATTACCTGCTCCTGTCCATTGGCTTCCTGTGACTTCATGACATCGGGCAGGTCCGGGGGCGACGAATACGGGGTCAGATCCAGAGCTTCAAATTCGCCGCTTTCCTTTCTGTTGACATAAACAAGCAAATTGTTAATGACACAGTTCACACTAAGAAGTGCGTTCCCCAAGCCATCGGCCACGGAGCGCACGCTCCAACCTCCAACCAATAGGTAGGTGGTAGACCACAAACACTTAACAAACTATATCAACGGATGAAAAGGCGCAGTTAAAGGGTTAAAGAGGAATACCTACCGTTAGATATATGGATATTACGTATCATTTTATGATTAATATGTACCATATCTGCAGTAGTTCCATAAGTAAATGTATTGTAATACCCTCACAGGGTTGTGTTGAGACATGTAATGATACCTGTATTATAAGACCTTTTGTACACACACAAAGCAAGAAATAAATGAAATCAAGTCTCGTAAAGTAGGTACTGAAATACTAAATTAAACTATTTTCAAAATTGCTTTCTTGGGGTTACATATGAGGATAGTATGTACCATTTGTGGTATATAATATAAGGTATATTGTACAAAAAAATCTGCCATGTCGTATCTGGACGAGCCCAAACTTGGTATGTTTTGAAAATTATTTTTGTTTTACTTTAAAAAATGTCTGAAATGTAATGATGTGGTATATTTTACAATCGCCTCAAAAAGCCCTTTCATATGATACCAAAAGCGGTAGGCTTCCAAAAGAAACCTATTACAAAAAAAAGATGTGTCCTTCCCTTCCCAGATTGGTGATTAATGGTAAAAGGATTGGGAGAGTGGATACAGCCAAAAATTTGGGATTGATTATAGATAGTGACATACGCTACATTTATCATATAAATACAAAAATAAGAAACGCATTTTATAAGCTAAAAATTTGGTATGGTATCCGAAATTACCGAACGGAAAAGGTGAGGTTGGTTTTGGTTGCGTCGCTAGTGTTGTCACAGTTTAATTATTGCGATATCGTTTATGGACCACGCCTGCTGGCTAAAACCGCACATGCAATTCAAAGAGTCCAAAATGCTTTTACTAGGTTTTGTTTCTCGGTGCCAAAGCGGCCGCATATCACACCGTTTCTAAACGAGAGAAAAATTCTAAAGATTGCAGCACGTAGAACCTTGCATATGACCAGTATGGTTAAAAATATAGTTTCTAGTCATAAACCAGAATGTCAATGGATGAAAGACAATTCACAGTCGGAATACTCGCAGTAAGTTTCTGATTTTTTTATATATATATATATATATATATATATATATACCACGACGGTGGCAAACAAGCATACGGCCCGCCTGATGGTAAGCAGTCACCGCAGCCTATGGACGCCTGCAACTCCAGAGGTGTTACATGCGCGTTGCCGACCCTTAATAAAACAGCAGGTTATCGTGGCAGTTTCAAATACTCGGCATCTAAGATCCGGAACGACCTACCACCGCCATTGCAAGCTAAAATGTCCCTTCCAACCTTTAAAGGCAAATTGAGCTTACTTTTATTAAATTACCAAATTTCCTCAGAGGATATAATTATTTAAAATGGTGTCGTGCTATATTTTGGACACTTACTATTCCCAATGTTTATAATTTTGTATTTTTTATTTATTTATTTATAAGTATTCTCTCATACAAAAAGTACTATTCTTATTGCTGCACGTTTCAATGAACGAAACTTATGGTTATAATGTAACCAGTTGTCAACATCAAGTACTTAAATACCAAATTAAAACATTAAATATTCACTTGTAATAAATATTTATTTATTTTTTATACTGTAATTGTATACACAAGCTATCTCTGGTAAGAGAGGTATGGGCATTGTGAATGTCATCTCGCTTTGTGTGGTAGGGCACAGCCAGTGGATGTTATTCCAGATCTAGAGCAGAGCCCAACTGGGGAAGTACCTCCACCTTACAGAAAACAGCAGCCAAATAACACGACCCTACTCATAGTGTTGTGTTCCAGCCGGTGAGTAAGGTTGCCAGAGCGCAACGAGGGGGGCGGGTTTAGGGTCGGCAACGCGCATGTAACTCCTCTGGAGTTGCAGGCGTACATAGGCTACGGAGACTGCTTACCATCAGGCGGGCCGTGTGCTTGTTTGCCACCGACGTAGTATTGAAAAAAAAAATACATTAACCCGCATGTTATATCAATGTGATTCAGTGAAGGGGTCGGACTGAAAATCAGCGCTGCGCAGTCAATTTGTAATGAAATGGCTGACGCAGCGTATGCTGAGCCCTTTCCTTTTGCCGCGCATACCAATTTTTTAAAGTAAATCATTGTACTTTGTGACCTATATGATTTTTTATTGTGTGGCAATAAATGGTTTCTTATTCCCTTCCTAAGGGATTTTTTTTAAAGAAATACTGCGGGCAAAAAAAAAATGTTTTGACCTCTAGATGCTTGTGCCAAATAGCTAAACTGTACATCGTATGCGGTTTTTCTTGGAATTGGGCTCGTACGCTGTCCACTATGAGAGATCTAAGATAGCCATAGAAGTGGGTAATTTTTCTAGCGCGTATGTCGTGAAGCGGCTTTGCCAGGTTAGGTTTAAAAGACTCATGTTGTAATTACTGTGAGCAGAGTGGTCGCTTGCCGCCTTAGCTCAATATTTAATCATATTGGTCACTATAATTGATAGATTTGATTGCCGCAACCTTTGGACACGACATGATGCATATTTTCGTAGGCGGCGACAAGTATCGTTACTGCACGGATTAATCGTTATCTTATCTTTGGACGAAACGGTGAACCATTGCGGATCTACATTATCACTAATTGTAGGACACTGTGTTTGGTGTTCGTCATAATATATATTAGTAGGGTCAGTCAATGTATTTCTTTGTCATGTTCCACGATATCATCATAACCACTGAACCGATTTGATGATGATTCGTTGTTCTGGCACAAGCGACGTTACACGATGTGGCATAATCCACGTTTTTAACCGATTGTTTTTGTAACATGATTTGAAATACCCTTGTTTCGTATATTGTTAAATCTGACATACTAACATTACAGTTCTATTGCATTGTCCAAAATTCGTACAAAAGCAGCATGACTAAATAGTACATTGCCCATTTAACTTTCATTTTAATGTCTGGGATAAAAACTTAAAATAATGAATTGATTTTATCAACTGATCTGTTATTTTATAGTTGGGAAGCCGACGATGCTAAATATGTAGTTACTCGAGCGTCGTAGAGACCTATTGGATTCGAAAGATTAAACGATAAGAAGAAAAAAGGTTATATAATATATTACTTTTTGCGAGCAGGAGAGCTACAACATTTTTTTTTAAATGTAAAAACGCCATGTGGATTTACTCAAGCGCGTCAGACAAACCAAATCAAATCCAAATGAATGTATTAAAAAAATATAACTAGGCGGGTCTACACAGAGCGAGCATATGCGCGAGGCAATCTCCTCGGGCACAAAACGACCAGTGTATACGTGCCTCGGCCGAGAGTTCCATTCAAAGTCATTTTTTTATTTATACAAAACCATTAATTTACAATACTCTCTTTAAAGCTTCGCCAAACTGCATGACAGTTTGTAGGCGAAAAGTTACACTTTATATTTATTTTGTACCTTACATACTAAACTTAATTATGTTATGTTATTAATACTAAACTATCCTAGAAAAAACACCATTAACGAGGCAATAACTAAACGAAACACATATTTCTCTTTAATTAATTAATTACATTCTATTGAATACATTTTGTTTATGTGACCACGGCGATAACAATAGCTACCGACATAAATAAATCTACCAAATCGGCGATAATAATTCTATCAGCTAACATACGGAAACAACTCAACATTTGCATGTGATTACTTTGCCCGACATGTGGATAAAATGCAACTTTCTCATTAGTTTCTGAACAATCAAGAGGGTCTTTACCAGTTGGAGTGGTGAAAAAAATGTTACTCGAGCACGTCAGATGTTCAAAGGGGATGTGGACCCCACAATGTCTATTTCAATAAACTGACGATATCAGCGATCCATATGCAAATGGCAGGGTCGCAAAGTTAAAAAAAACCGCTATCTGGAAATACTCGAGCATGTCAGATTATTATACAGATAGGTTCAGATTGATATCCTAGTTGTGTGAAACCTCAATCTGACGATAATGTGGAGCAGTATCCTTCTTCTGACGATTTGAAAAAAAAAATGAAGATACACAATTATAAATTCTATATACTTCAACACTTCGGCTTGCGCAAATCGGCAGATTTTTTTCAATTTTGGTATTCTTGCATTATTCCCTTTAAAATAAAAATAAAATCGAATGCGCTTGAGTAAGTCAAGGTCGCGATTTTTTTTGCAACTTTGTGAACCTGCCACTCGCTTTCGAATCGCTAAAATCGTTAGATTATTGAAATCCATTTAACAAGTCCATCTACCATACCTTAATCTGACACGAGTATTTCAAGGTGGCAATTTTTTTTACTATTCTTGGACTCCCAGCTCGGTTTCAAGGACTCATACTTGGTGGAGGTACTCAACAGGATGCAAGGTATCCCCCCTATCTTAATCTGACGTGGTCGATTGACTTCCAATACTCCCTTCTTGGGCTCCCCAACCATTATCATTATTATTAGAGCTTCCTTATTCCTTATTCCACAGAGAATTTTATATATGAAGAAGAATATATGTTTTTTTTTTTTAATTTTATTTTTTCTGCTGTTTATTGAAATCCATTTAACAAGTCCATCCACCATACCTTAATCTGACATGAGTATTTCAAGGTGGCAATTTTTTTTACTATTCTTGGACTCCCAGCTCGGTTTCAAGGACTCATACTTGGTGGAGGTACTCAACAGGAGGCAAGGTATCCCCTCTATCTTAATCTGACGTGGTCGATTGACTTCCAATACTCCCCTCTTGGGCTCCCTAACCATTATCATTATTATTAGAGCTTACTTATTCCACAAAGAATTTTATATACGAAGAAGAAGATATATGTTTTTTTACATTTTATTTTTTCTGCTGTAGAACCCCTTCTGGGTAAGAGCCTCCTCCAGCTGTTTTTGTCTTTTGCTACACTTTGGCAATACTTGCCCGCAGTAGCAACAATCTCATCCTGCCATCTGGCTAGGTTCCGGTTCCGGTGCTCGAACAGTTTAGCTGACTGTCAGTGCGCTCCGTAATAAATAATTCCTATCCCAGTGAAAACGAGTTAAAATTTATCGGACTATGAAAAATTCTTAAAAGAAGACATTTGCAAAGAAAGTGTAGTGAAAATATCAGTGTTTTACGCCAGGATTACGACAAAATCCTAGAAGAAATCAAATTTAAACATAACCTCAAAACCCAAGTGTCACATTCTCAACAGAACTCCGCTACCAACATTACGGCAAGAAATTAGTGCTGCCATCACAAATACAGACAAACAACAAGAAAATACGTTCCATTCCAAGTAAACACACTAACGTTTTGTTATTGCATCATGGAAGATCAAATGAACGCTCTATGGGACAAAATGAAGGCGGAATTTGACAAGCAAAAAGCTTCAATAGACGCTGTAAATGAAACTGTCCACACAACGATTTCGACAACAATAGAGGCACAATTACTACCAATCTTACAGGAAACTGACAAATTAAAAGCTGAGAATGGTATATTAAAATCAAGAATAAAAATTCTAGAAGCAGAATCAAGAAGAAACAATGTGATTATTCACGGCGTTGAAGAAAAGGAAGTAAATAACACCGAGCTGATGGAGATTATATTGAAAACTTTGAACAACTCCTGTAAGAACCAAAATGGGGCGGAGTGGGACAAGTGGGAAATCAGTAGATTGGAAAGATTAGGGAGAAAGATTGAAAAGAAGGTCAGACCAATAAAACTAACTCTAACATTAGAATGGAGAAAAATGGAGTTACTTAGAAATAAGAAATCATTCCCAAAAAATATAAAAATAACGGAGGACTACACAAAAGAGGTTCTCGAAGAAAGAAAATCACTTATTCCAAAAATGATCGAAGCAAGAGAGGCAGGAAAGTACGCTATCTTAAAACACAATAAGCTAATAATAAAAGATAAAATCGAGCCGAAAAATGATAAAAGGAAAAGGGTACCATCCTCACCCCCTTCCACACCACCGAACAACTTCGGGAGAGCAGACAATCAGGAAAAAATTGATCAACCTGCAAAGCAATCAAAATTCAACCATTTAACGAATAGAAGCAACTCACCCATTGAAGCTCAATCAAAAAACTAGAAACCCCCACCAACCGGAAAACAAAAACAAAAACAAAAACAAATAACACAACAACAACAATTAAACAAAAAAACATAACATTCCCCAAGCCGACTGGTCCTCGAGGGGAATTAGACCACCACCCTCACACCTCCCAAAGAAATGAACGCGCACAGCAAAAACAAACACTCAAAATATGCACATACAATGTGAGATCACTGTCATCTCCGGAAAGATTGCTGGATCTAACACAAGCCCTTGAAAAAATTGAATATGATATAATTGGACTTGCTGAAGTAAGACGAACAGGATGTAAAATAGAAGAACATCAAGACTTTATATTGTGTTATAAAGGAGAAACAAAAGGACTTCATGGAGTCGGCTTCTTAATAAAGAAAACATTAAAACAGAATATCATTGATTTCATTGGAATATCGGAAAGAGTAGCATTGTTGAAATTAAAATTCAAAAATCAACCCATAACTATAATACAAGCCTATGCACCTACCGAAAGAGCGAAGGAGGATGAAATGCAGAAATTCTATGATGACCTCAAGAATGCTCAAGACACACAGGACACGAATGTACTAGTCATAGGGGATTTCAACGCCAAAATAGGTCAACCACGGAAATTTGAAAATCTAATAATGGGAAAATATGGATACGGCAAACGGAATGAAAGAGGAGAATGGCTACTACAATATGCTCGTGAACAACACTTATCTATCATGAACACATATTTCAAGAAAAAACAACAACGAAGATGGACATGGGTATCACCTGACAATAAAACAAAGAACGAGATTGACTACATCCTATGCAACAAACCAAAACAAATTACAAATGTCGAAGTTCTAAACAAATTGTCCTTCCCATCAGACCACAGACTTCTAAGGTCATCCTTCCTACTTGAAGCACCTAAAAAAAGCAGAAAGGCCTATAGATCATTACCAAAACCACCAACAACAGAACAAGAAAAAACCAAATACCTACAACATTTAAATGATAATCTAATAACATATCTCCTTAATAAAAAACATACAAACACACAAACTTATTATGATAACCTAGAAACTGCAATAACAAGTAGCCTAAAAATTAATAAGGATGAACAAAAGAAGAAGAAAATACTAAGGCAAGAAACAATAGAACTAGTTAACAAACGCACAGAACTGTTAGCAATAGAAAACAAGTCAAAAGAAATAAAATCAGAAATAAAAAAAATATTTAAGAAAACAAATAAAGCTAAAAAAAAAGATTACAGAAGTCATAGACAAGAAACAATTAAGAGAAACTTAGTTACCTACAGAAGCTCCAAACGAGCTTATAAAGAACTCAAAAGTCACAAAGATTGGATACAAAAATTACAAAATCAGGAACGAGAAACAAAGAACAGAAAAGATGTTATTACACATGCTACCAATTTCTATCAAGATCTATATAAGAAACCAGATAAAGAACCTGACAATACAACCTTCCTAGAATCAAAGCAAAACAATCAGGACATAGTAGAACCAATATCCGAACTAGAAATATCAAAACATATTTCTCATTTAAAACCTGAAAAGAGCCCTGGACCTGACAATATCAGTAATGAAGCACTAAAAATTGGAGCCCCACTGCTAGTACCTTACCTTGCTCAATTATATAACATGGTCTTAGAACAAGAAACTGTCCCCAAACAGTGGTGCAGCTCTGATATCATCCTACTGTACAAAAAGGGCAATCCACTAGATGTTAGCAACTATCGCCCAATCAGTTTGCTGTCAAGTGTCTATAAACTCTTCACATCCATACTACAGACTCGACTAACGCCAAGTATAGATGCACACCAACCAATTGAACAAGCTGGATTTAGATCGGGATATTCAACTATAGACCATATTCATACCTTAGATCAAGTAATGGGAAAATACATAGAATATAATTACCCTCTTTATATAGCGTTTATAGACTATTCGAAGGCCTTCGATAGCATTACACATAGCTCTATCTGGCGAGCTCTGAAAACATGTGAAATCAATCAAACATACATAAACATCCTAATAAACATCTATAGCCAAAGTGTAAGCAGAGTGAAAATGGAAAGGAAAGGAGAGGAGATAGCTATAGGCAAAGGTGTCCGACAGGGAGATCCAATCTCACCGAAACTGTTTATAGCAGTACTAGAACAAGTTTTTAAGAACATACAGTGGAAGAATAAAGGAATCAGTATACTTAATAAACGTCTAACCCATCTACGCTTTGCAGATGATATTATAATCTTTGCAGAATCTGCGACCCAACTAGAAGACATGATGAATACCCTTGACAAGGAGAGCAAGAAAGTAGGACTGCACATGAACACATCTAAAACAAAAGCTATGACCAACAGTCGAAGAAGACTAATTAATGTGGCAGGGACTGAAATTGATTATGTTAATGAATACATATACTTGGGAAAACACATATCTTTTAGCCCATCTAACAACGAGGAAGAAGTGGACAGACGCATAAACACAGCCTGGAAAAAGTTTTGGTCCCAGAAGGAAATCTTGAAAGGTGAATACAGCATAGCCCATAAGAAAATCGTAATGGACACCTGTATCCTGCCTAGTCTAACTTACGGAAGCCAAACTTGGACATACACAAAGAAAGTACGTAAAGCTATAACGACCTGTCAACGATCTATGGAGAGAAGTATATTGAATATAAGGAAAATACAGAAAATTAGAAGCGAAATAATACGTCAAAAGACCAAACTTACAGACGCTCTTCAACAAGCTCTTCATCTAAAATGGCAATGGGCAGGTCATGTAGCCAGATATAAGGACAAAAGATGGACATTAGTAACAACAAAATGGACCGGACCGGCCGGACGGAGGCTCCGAAGAAGGCCCAAAAAGAAGTGGATAGACGACATCTACTCCGTCGCAGGAAAAGACTGGCTCCAAAAAGCCAAAGACAGGGATGAGTGGAGAAAAAGTGAGGAGGCTTTCACCCAGCAGATGGGATCTGCAGTCAGCCCCAAAACAAATTTAAAGAATTAAAAAAAATAAAAATAATAATCTGACTGTAGAACAAATAAAGCTTTAATAATAATAATAATAATAATAATTCCACAAAGAATTTTATATACGAAGAAGAAGATATATGTTTTTTTACATTTTATTTTTTCTGCTGTAGAACCCCTTCTGGGTAAGAGCCTCCTCCAGCTGTTTTTGTCTTTTGCTACACTTTGGCAATACTTGCCCGCAGTAGCAACAATCTCATCCTGCCATCTGGCTAGTGGATGTCCTCTTTTTCTAGAGCCCAGAGGCTCCTTCCATTTGGTCACCTTTCCTGTCCACCTCCCGTCATTGAGCCTTGCCACATGACCAGCCCATCTCCATTTCATGCTCTGAGCAAAGTGTAAGGCATCAGTTACTTGTGTCCTTTTTATAATATCGGAGAAGAGATTCTGTCTTTTAGTTTTATGCCTAAACAGCTTCTTTCCATAGCTCTTTGGGTGGTCTGTATTTTATTCCAGGTTTGACAGCCATATGTGAGGCAAGGCAGTTGGGATGAATCCATCACTGTTTTCTTCAGGTGTACAGGAAGTCTGCCCCAACCATTAGTTTAGTGCAAAATTGGTACAAAAGACAGATAACAAAGTACTCTGCCAGGGTCTCGTCACTCTCGTCCAACTTCCATGAGCTGGCTGACCTTGCCAAACAGCATCTGACTCAGAGGAGAAGTCTTTAAGATGGTAAGCAAATGTACTGACCTTAGAGCAAGTCCGATGGGTGCCGGGCACTGAGCTTTAGCTGTAGCCGAGGTGAGTCCGTACTCCGCCAGGGTCTTCTCGTCTTCCATGAGCTGGCTGTCCTTGTTGAACAGCATCTGACTCGGGGGAGGAGTCTTTAAGATGCCTGCACACATAAACATCAAACCCATGTTTCAATATTATAGGACAAAATAATATTTTTATGGTGACAAGCATCAGTGATACTAAACAACAAATAAAAAATGTTAAATTGATATATTAAAACATTTTTACTATAATATGGACAAATTAAAAACAGAACAAATGCCTCCAGCAGCATATTACCATAGATTAAAGATTACTCATTTTAATTAGCTTGTAGTCTGTCTGTCACTTATGGAGGATAAGTACATAAGGAGATCCAAACGCGCAAATAGCATTGGATTGGGCATATCTTCAGGAAGCCTGACACCCACCTATCCAAGGTGGCCCTGATCTGGAAGATGCTCCGAAAACAGAAACATGGTCGCCCTAAATCTACTTGGCGCCGTTCCGTAGAGCAAGAGTTGGTTATATTGGGGATGGGGTGGGAGAAGATTACCCAAGCTGCCCAGGATCGGAGTCAGTGGAAGAAAATGGTTTGAGCCCTACACCATAGTAGGGGGTAACAGGATGAAGAAGAAGACGATAGTCTGTCCGACTTTGGAATATTTTTATTGGTTAAGTCATTTAGGGTTTACTTTACATTTCACATTTCCAAATTAGCTTTTACCATAAAATGCTTAACAGTTAAAGAATGGTCTTTAACAGTCATGGGACTGTAACAATTTAATATAGGGACAGTATAATTTACAATGGGTTCTGTGTAAAAAAAAGTTATCCTAGTCCCAAAAGGACACCTTGGTTATCATATTTGGTTGCAATTAAATGCACACCTTGATTGCCTTGCTTCTTATGCCTCTGGTGTGGAGCCGAGTGAACACACACAATTGATTGTTGTGGTACTGATATAAAGAGATACAAGTATTAGCAATAGTGATACAAGTTCATCACAACATTGGCAATAAAACCTTCAACCTTGGATAAAATGCATGAAAGTATAACAATGTAAGTTGATTAACTAATGTTCTTTTCTACCCATTTGAAACAAGCTGTAAGTACATAAATTGTACTGGAAAAATGTTACACAGGAACCTGGGTTTACAAATTACAACCAATCCAATAAGTTTAGGTGTTTCGCTTTTTTAATTTATAAAGATATGCAGTCTAAAAATATTCTAAGAAAGTACCCTTGCGAAACATGGCACAAGAATAAATCTTATGTTTTAGCGCCAATATAAAACATGTTTTTAATCGATGTTTGTATTATTACAAACATGGTGTTTTCAGTTTCTGTTTCGAATTCAAGGTCTGGTTCCCTGAAAAAGACCTACGGCGCCAAATTGGAATATACAGTATGGTAGTTTGTCAGCTGATTCCTTTCCAGTCCAGGCTTCAAAGAAAAAATGAGGCAGTAAACATCCTATAAATCGAACGCTAACCGACTGACATTGTCCAAGACTAAAAATAGACCTTTCTCAAATCATTCGAGACGTACTCACCTTCAATCATTTTCTTTAATTCCAGTACCGTTGTCGTGTCTTTAGCGTCCGTGAAGATGGTTAATTTTTTTCGCCTAATCATTAGAAAGACATCCTGAAAATAATTTTATTTTTGAGGTTACATGTCGAGTCGAAGTTATATTTAGGACTTTACAGTTGAAATAGATGCTTTGTATTGTATTATGTTACATGAGCTTACCATTTTTGAGATTATATTTAGTAACTATTAACCATTTATTTTAAAAACGCTACCCTTTGAGGCGTAGGTACGAAACTCAATTGACTGGAGTTTCGATTCTCATTTGTTGAATTCGACAACTTTGCTTAGGTGTTGATTGGCAGTAATGTACAGCGCTTGATATGTGATTGGTGGAAAAAGTATTGAAGGATACAATTCAACCAATGAAGTCGCTAGATGATGACGACTTTTTTTTGCGTTTGGTAAGTCTGCCCCGGATGTTTGTTAATTTAGCCAAAAGTCTAATATTTTTTTTAAAAGCAGGACTTCTCAGATAATCCGAAGATTATGGAGTTGTTATGGAGTTTATTTCACACCTTACATTGTAATAAACGGAAACAGGCAAAAGACGTACACTATACAATATTGTATTTTGTTTATGCATTTTTGGATGTTGTTTTTATTCGTTTTGAATGTTGAAGTTAAAAGCGCAGAACGCATTTTAATAACTGTCATTCGGCTGCTGTGCAGAGTCAAAACCGTTCGGAATATACAACTTATATACATCATTTCCAAGGTTTTGATAAAACTATTTCAATATTTTTTTGGAAATGATTAACTAATTTAGTTTTCCTTATGAATAGTTTATCATTTGCTAACATGTATATATTTACTAACGACTGTTTCACAAGTTTTAAAATTTAACAAGCCACTTGACGTTTGTTTTTACTTCAGAACGTACTTTGCATCGCAAAATTGATGTTTCTATTTTGCTGCTATAAAAATGTGCATTTCTTTATTATTATGTATATCTAAATGTGTTTCTTACTCAATCCGTTATTAAAAGCATGCGTTCCTTAGTTCACCGTGAACAATACAATGAAATTTTATAAAAGCATCAACAATAACCTCTAAGTTTTTGTTATGAAATATGGAATCGCGAGTTTGTGTCCACTGCCTTAACAAGAAGGCTATAAACTCGACGACTAATCGCTTGGTGACGGAAAGCTGTGGGCATGTGAAGTGTATGGACTGTCTGTTACACGAGACGGCTGGTTGCGTTGCGTGCGCCGCGGAGAGCAGCCCCAAAGAGTCCGAGGACACTCCAGAGCTCAGCGAGGGGCCGCCGTCGGACAGCGACAATGCCGAGCCTGAGCCGATCCGCACGGAGTTCCCTCTCCAACATTTCCTGTTAGGCAGGGAGGATGAAGAGAAAGAGTCTCGGGCAGAATACTGTTATGAGAAGACTGAAAAGAAGAAAAAACTGGAGACCTCTCACATTAGGGTAGAAACAGGTGTGTATGCTTTCATATGCATGCTCTAGAAAGCCGTAATTCCTCAGCTTTTTTAGGAAAATGTTAGAGGATACTTTGTAGCCATTATGTTTACTTTTGTTTACAAACATTCTTTATGCTATTCCTATAAGTAATGTGTGTAACAATGTCTTCTAAGTGTATAGTTTTTTCTTGTGTAGTATTTGAGTATTACTGGTGAATCAATACTGTAAAATGATGGCACTTCAACTGGCACAGATAGTAAATTAAAAATACCCAAAGTCGTTTTTCACATACCTACAAAGAGCAACATATGACTATGAAATATGTATTGTTTTTCTGTTTGCTCGCCTGTGAGGGCCTTCTCAAGCCTCCTCCATTTCCTTTGGTCTAGGGCCGCTCAGTTCCGGGTGTGGCCTGCCACTTGTGTTACGTCATGCTGTCATTAATACCCTAAATTTACTTTTTATAGTGCATTAACTTTGCCTTAAAGGGTATGTTTTTTTTTTCAGATTAGAAAATTTATAAACTCAAAAGTGTTACATAATTTTCATCCTCCAAAATTATCTGAGTAACTATGCACTGAACTATAGTGTTGTTTACATATTTATTATTGTACCATAGCTTTAGATATCATAGGAAAGAACCCTTACAATTCGTAAGAATATGGTAACTACCACTACTTTTGAGGTTAGAAAAATTCTATTCTAAAGAAAAATGGGGTATAACATGAAATCATTGTGCAGCTGAAGTGGGAATGGGTTGGCCATATCTGTCACAGGGATTATGACCGATGTGGCCAGTGAGTACTGTTCTGAAGACCTTGACTGGGAAACCGAGGTTGTAGAAAACCACGAGCCAGATCTCTTCTTCTTCTTTCCATCCTGTCACCTCCTGCTGGGGTGTAGGGCTCGAAACCATTTTCTTCCACTGACTACGGTCTTGGGCAGCTTGGGTAACCTCCTCCCACCCCATCCCCAATACACCCCACTCTTGCTCCACAGAATGGCGTCAAGTAAATTTAGGGCGACTATGTTTCTGTTTTCCGGGGGGTCAGCCAGATGGTCGGATGATATCACAAAAACAGCAGGACTGACCTGGCATAGAACCACCGCATACAGAACAACATGGAAATCCATGAATGACGCATTTGTTCAGCAGTGGATGTGAATATGCTGAGAAGAAGAATAAAAAAAGATTAAAGGCAAAATTGAGCATGGGAAACAAAGATATTTTAGATTTTTTTTTACTTTTCTAGTATTTGTATGCAGCTCTTTTTATTGTGAATTGAATGGATATCTATTTCTCAGTAAAATTATTATTTTAATATTTTACTTAGGCAAAGTTAGACACACAGAAATTAGGGTTCTCTACAGTAGATAGACCCTGATTTTCAATTCATGGCAACATTGATAAGATAACGGAGCTTAAATACTCAACCAAAGTGTCAGATTAAAAAGATGTCACTGTATAATTAAAATGAAATTCCAGATGGGAATCGGAGGTGTTACTTCTGTACAGCATGCAAGAGGAAGTTCCATGCTCGGAGCCAGGTGTCTTACCATGCCTACTGTAACGGGCAACAGAAGCCCTACCAATGTCCTGAGTGCAACAAGGTAGGTGCACATTTATCCTGGCATTGTAGTCCAGCCTGGGTGACCAGAGAGTGTCTGAATTTAATTAAAAAACCAAAAAATTTAAAAATTACGAAAACTATTTACTTTTATGAAATGAAGATGGATGCGGATTTTTTTAAAAATTACATTATCTAAATGTCAAACTTTGCTGTATACACACTCCTCCAACCTTTTCCACCTGTTCTGAAAATAATGTAAAATTTATTTATCATTTTATCAATCATTTTAACAAATTTACGTAACAGATTGAACTTAACATAAATTAGATTATTTAATACTCATGCCTTAGTAAAAAATTAAAAGCCTTTAATATTCAATAGCACAATGCATGCTTCTCTGCTGGCCAGTGATTCATTGTCTCCAATCAATCCAATCCGCAATACTCACGAAACTAAAACACCCCCTCCCGCGTTTGCTTCACACTTTGTGTTCGAAAATTATATACATTTGTCCTTTGGAAAATTTCAGCATAATTGAATTCACATTTGTAGCAACAACCAAGATGAGTAGCTAAATTGTTTAAATTCCGAAAAGCACATTTACTTACTCAGTGCCCGAATATAAGTACAACAATACCTACTTTTTGCAGAGTTTCGCCTCACATTCCCACTTCAAGTACCACATGCGGGTCCACCGCAACGAGCGCACGTACGCCTGCGAGCTGTGCGGCGAGAGCTTCTTCCAGATGTCCAAGCTGCAGCGACACAAGCTCAAGCACACCAGTGAGTACTGTAGTGCCCCTCCTCACTCCAACCAGCACATACTGCGAGCTGTGCGGCGAGAGCTTCTTCCAGATGTCCAAGCTGCAGCGACACAAGCTCAAGCACACCAGTGAGTACTGTAGTGCCCCTCCTCACTCCAACCAGCACATACTGCGAGCTGTGCGGCGAGAGCTTCTTCCAGATGTCCAAGCTGCAGGGACACAAGCTCAAGCACACCAGTGAGTACTGTAGTGCCCCTCCTCACTCCAACCAGCACATACTGCGAGCTGTGCGGCGAGAGCTTCTTCCAGATGTCCAAGCTGCAGCGACACAAGCTCAAGCACACCAGTGAGTACTGTAGTGCCCCTCCTCACTCCAACCAGCACATACTGCGAGCTGTGCGGCGAGATCTTCTTCCAGATGTCCAAGCTGCAGCGACACAAGCTCAAGCACACCAGTCAGTACTGTAGTGCCCCTCCACACACTAACGGGTCATCCATTAATTGCGTCGCACGTTTAGTGGGAGGAAAGCGGTCAAGAAAATGTGACATGTTGTGATATGGGGTTAGGGGAGTTAAAGAAAGAACTAGTTTGTTCAATGATAATCTGTTTTAGTCATATATTTTTTATACCTAATCGGGTTTGTGTTATAAAATTCCCCGTTTTCCTTATATCCATTTTTTTTAAAGTAACAATAACTAATTCGAATTTGCCAAATGTGACCAGATGTGATAAGGGGGGGTCAAAATATCATGAAATTCGTGTGCCGAAATTTATGGATGATCAAGTAAAATGACTGGAGTATTCTATGGAAACCCGAAACTCAATTTTGATTTTAAGACGAAACTCACTCCTGTTTATTATGGAACTCAAGTACTTTTGAGTTAAATTCCAAAAAGATTCCACAAGCATGGAGCGTTCATAAAATGCATATAATTTTCAGAGGAGAAGAAATACCCCTGTCCGGAGTGCAGCAAAGCGTTCAACAACCTAACAGCGCTGCGCAAGCACGCGCTCACGCACTCCGACGAGCGCCCCTACGGCTGCGACACCTGCGGCCGACGCTTCCGAGACTCTAGCAACTACCGCAAACACGTCGCTAAACATAACGGTAACTGAAAGTGTCACGCAGTGTCAGCTCCGACGCACGACTGGAGTTTACTTTAAAACTGCCGAGGCCCCCCGTTGTCTGTTCTCAGTACAAAATTTAATATCAAGCTGTAGCTATTTTGGTGTGTGCAAGCTGTGTATGTGTGTGGACTTGTCGATTTTAATCATGTTATAAATCGATAGTCTCTACACAGCGGAACGGCATAGCGATTAATTGAAGCTTCGGTATCTCCACTAAAAATTTACAACATCATAGAAATGCTAATGGATAATGACTACTTTATGATATAATAAAATAACTCGTTTGGCCAATGTACCATGGAGAACATACTGGTTGCTAAGAATATTATATGTAATGTGTAATTTGCGTCGAACTAAGGGCCAGTTGCACCAACCATATTTAGCGGCCTGATCAACGTCAGACAGCAGTGAGGTATGAAACTTCCCATACAATAAAATTTAGCGAACGCTTTAACGATGACAGACGGTTTGGTGCAACCGACCCTTAGTCGCTTAGTTCCAAAAGATAATTCGGGCGGCGAACAAGTATTCTTTGGAATTAAGTTGACGCTCATTACATGTCTTGTTTGGACTCGTGTAACTTGTGAAATGTTTTAACTAGCGTTATCATTTTCATGTCAAATTTTAGCTGATATCCTGTACTATCATTTAACAATAAAAAAGCACAGGTCAACGATCTAATAAAAAAAAAGATTAATTGTAAAAATAAATTAAATTTTTGAAGACAATTTTTCTTTTTGTTATTAATTCTCGAGGAATTGTGAAAAAATATTTCTGACAATTATGCTTGAAATTTATGCCCTAATTTATAAGCTATCGAATGATGTTTTTTTTAAATATGCGACAGGTAAAATGGACATATAATGGCACAAATGCAGTCGTATTTGGCGCCATAAAACTTTGAAGGGGTGCATTTATAAGTGGTTAAACATACTCATAGGTATGGAGGTGATTTGTCGATTGTCGATTTGTCTTAAAAACGAAGAAGAGTACATTGAGTTATTATTTAATTATTTTTTTACTCTTAATAAAAACATATTTTTACAAGCAAACCCTTGAGTGATCACTAGTATAAAGAACTAGCATCGATAGTCGAGTTTATCGATACAGGAACTCCCTACTTGTCAAACAATTTTGCCCCACGGATTCCTATGTCTGATGGTTCCAACTAAAATAAGCAATATCTCTGTCAACAAGTCGCTGATCATACATTATGAGGGTGATTCTGATTCTTGTATACAGAATATATCTAATGTAATAATGATTGTACGCAGGTGCCGGGTGCGCGCGCACGTGCCTGTGCGGCGCCTGCGGGCGGAGACGTGCGCGTGCGCACGTGTGTCCGCGCTGCCCGCAGGCCTTCCACGCGCGCAAGGACATGCGCCGCCACGCCGCCGTGCACTCAGGTCGGTGACCCCACGCTCAGGGCGGTGACCCCACGCTCAGGGCGGTGACCCCACGCTCAGAGCGGTGACCCCACGCTCAGGGCGGTGACCCCACGCTCAGGGCGGGGACCCCACGCTCAGGGCGGTGACCCCACACTCAGCTCAGCACTGCACTTCTTACCATGCGCGCTGGGATAAGCGCCACCGAGCATGCAGGGCAGGGGCTACAAGTATGAGGCGCGGTACGTCACCGGCAGCACGTTCCGTCTCGCCCGCGGCCCTCGTGCCTCCCTCAGCACCATTCCCCGTGAACTCGACACTACGTCCAGTGACATCAACGCTACAGTACATTAGGTACCTCATTTGAGCTCTGACTGCAAGCCTCAAGGTCATATTTCCGAAAAATTGCCATCAATATTGCCTGTTTTGACAAATTACGAAATAATAGCCTCGTATTACAATATGGCCTCGTTTCGTTTGCTTCTGTCGTCTCCTATTTTATCATTGGGAATTTAAAATATTTTTTATTACAGAATATTTTCTTAGTTATTTACGATGCAAGTGCAGAAAATAGGAAATTCGCAAGGAGTGGTGATAAATTAAAACACGACCGAAGGGATTGTTTTAAATCGACACGAGTTGCGAATTATTTATTCGCACGTGTATCGTACAACGCTCGTTTACGCGCTGGAGTGAGTCGAGAGGAGGGCCAAGAGAATCATGAATGACGACGATCTGACGAATGCTCGACTTCAAAGTCTGGAGCATCGTCGCAAGGTGCCAGCCTAGCGATCTTTTACAGGATACATTTCAGAGAGTGTGCCGAGGAACTGCACAACCTTATTCATCCGTCCCCACTTCTCCATCGGACTACCAGAGTCAGAGAATCGGCACTCTTCATGCTACCATTATTCCACAAATACGCACGAAGCGTTTTGCTTCAACATTCCTTATGCAAACTGCCAAGGAGTGGAATGCCCGGCCTGAGTCTGTGTTTCCGCATGAGTATAATCTGGATCTCTTCAAGGCTTCATAGGTATCTCATAGGCATACCTCGCAACGGATGTAGCAAAACCGTAGCATTTGACAGTTGTTGTTAGGGTTGGTGATTACGATGAATAATTTACTTACTTTATTGCACGTATGAGTACCTAATAAAAATACATAACAAAATTATACATAAATTATTTACCATTGACGTCGGTAGGTGTGGAACGCTCGTTTTCGAGTTTAAAATGGATTTACACAAGTAGGCGACGCAGTTTGACTGCAATAAATTTAAAAAAAAATATGATAATTTATTTTGAAGATCTATCGATATTGAACACTGTTGCCGCTACAGCTACACGTCTAACAGCTGTCGTCACTTTTCACAAATAAACTGATAAGTATTCAAATAAATCCTACATAAAGTTAAAATAATTATTTAGAAAGATGTGTCGGGATTTAGTTCATCACTTATTTAAAAGAAAAACAGGCCTGGCCGCGTAGCCAACGTTACAATCGTTAACGCTCCGTAGCGTAGCGTAGTCATCTCTCTCTATCACTCTTCCATATTAGTGCGACTGTGACAGTTGCGTTTCGTTCGCCACGGAGCGTGAACGATATGGACGTTGGCTACGCGGGCAGCTATCTCATACGTGTAGCAGGCAGGCTCTAGTACCTAGCCATATGAAGTGGAAACATCAAGTGACTATATTCAATAGAGAAGAAGGTTCAATAAATTTGATGATTTCAATAACATTGTGTTTTTATTTATTCCTAGTACATAGTGACAACCCTGACGTACATTTGCTACAGATTTGCGGGTTTGGTTACGGGGCAGGCTTATAGATAAGCGTACTCTACCGTAGATCGCATCATCACTTACCATCAGGTGAGATCGTGGTCAAACGCCTGCCTATCCTCAATAAATAGCGTTTCCTTCAAAATCTCTCGTTTCCACTCACGTTCTAAACCCACATTTTCTATTTCCTCCTGTGGCACACAGTATGCTAAAAACTCTTTCTTTAGGCGCACTTGTTATTTGTATAATGAATCTCTTAACGATATAGATATTTTTGTTCATAGTTTGTCCGTGTTCAAGAACAAAGTTCGGCAAATTTTGTTTTCTAGAAATTGATCAATTTGGTTCCAGTCATATTTTTCATACTTTTGTATGTTTTCTTAACTTACTTGCATGTAGCACACAACTAAACCGGTAATTTATAATTGCGTAATTTACATTTCCATGTAATAGTTTTCTTAGTAATGTAGGAAACTTTAGGCCTATTTTTAGTTCATTTACTTTAGACATATTTGTAAAAGGCTGTTTGTTTCTAAATAAATAAAAAAAATAAAAAAAAAAAATAAAAAAAAATAAGTAGCACCATATGTACTGTAATAGTTATTTTTAAAAATGTATTTTGTTACAGATTCGAAGCCATTCCGCTGCCGCGTGTGCAGCCGCCGCTTCCGGCGCAAGGACAACCTGGAGCGCCACGTCCGCAACACGCACCCCGCCGAGCCGCCCGCCGCCGCCGCCGCCGCGCTGCTGGAGCCCGCCGACGAGAAGACCAAGCTGCAGAGCCTGAACCCTCTGCCGCCGCTACCGCAGGAGCTCATACAGAAGCATCTACACGAAGACAAGGTAACATATAAGTGATAACAACCTGGAGCGCCACGTCCGCAACACGCACCCCGCCGAGCCGCCCGCCGCCGCCGCCGCCGCGCTGCTGGAGCCCGCCGACGAGAAGACCAAGCTGCAGAGCCTGAACCCTCTGCCGCCGCTACCGCAGGAGCTCATACAGAAGCATCTACACGAAGACAAGGTAACATATAAGTGATAACAACCTGGAGCGCCACGTCCGCAACACGCACCCCGCCGAGCCGCCCGCCGCCGCCGCCGCCGCGCTGCTGGAGCCCGCCGACGAGAAGACCAAGCTGCAGAGCCTGAACCCTCTGCCGCCGCTACCGCAGGAGCTCATACAGAAGCATCTACACGAAGACAAGGTAACATATAAGTGATAACAACCTGGAGCGCCACGTCCGCAACACGCACCCCGCCGAGCCGCCCGCCGCCGCCGCCGCCGCGCTGCTGGAGCCCGCCGACGAGAAGACCAAGCTGCAGAGCCTGAACCCTCTGCCGCCGCTACCGCAGGAGCTCATACAGAAGCATCTACACGAAGACAAGGTAACATATAAGTGATAACAACCTGGAGCGCCACGTCCGCAACACGCACCCCGCCGAGCCGCCCGCCGCCGCCGCCGCCGCGCTGCTGGAGCCCGCCGACGAGAAGACCAAGCTGCAGAGCCTGAACCCTCTGCCGCCGCTACCGCAGGAGCTCATACAGAAGCATCTACACGAAGACAAGGTAACATATAAGTGATAACAACCTGGAGCGCCACGTCCGCAACACGCACCCCGCCGAGCCGCCCGCCGCCGCCGCCGCCGCGCTGCTGGAGCCCGCCGACGAGAAGACCAAGCTGCAGAGCCTGAACCCTCTGCCGCCGCTACCGCAGGAGCTCATACAGAAGCATCTACACGAAGACAAGGTAACATATAAGTGATAACAACCTGGAGCGCCACGTCCGCAACACGCACCCCGCCGAGCCGCCCGCCGCCGCCGCCGCCGCGCTGCTGGAGCCCGCCGACGAGAAGACCAAGCTGCAGAGCCTGAACCCTCTGCCGCCGCTACCGCAGGAGCTCATACAGAAGCATCTACACGAAGACAAGGTAACATATAAGTGATAACAACCTGGAGCGCCACGTCCGCAACACGCACCCCGCCGAGCCGCCCGCCGCCGCCGCCGCCGCGCTGCTGGAGCCCGCCGACGAGAAGACCAAGCTGCAGAGCCTGAACCCTCTGCCGCCGCTACCGCAGGAGCTCATACAGAAGCATCTACACGAAGACAAGGTAACATATAAGTGATAACAACCTGGAGCGCCACGTCCGCAACACGCACCCCGCCGAGCCGCCCGCCCGCCGCCGCCGCCGCGCTGCTGGAGCCCGCCGACGAGAAGACCAAGCTGCAGAGCCTGAACCCTCTGCCGCCGCTACCGCAGGAGCTCATACAGAAGCATCTACACGAAGACAAGGTAACATATAAGTGATAACAACCTGGAGCGCCACGTCCGCAACACGCACCCCGCCGAGCCGCCCGCCGCCGCCGCCGCCGCGCTGCTGGAGCCCGCCGACGAGAAGACCAAGCTGCAGAGCCTGAACCCTCTGCCGCCGCTACCGCAGGAGCTCATACAGAAGCATCTACACGAAGACAAGGTAACATATAAGTGATAACAACCTGGAGCGCCACGTCCGCAACACGCACCCCGCCGAGCCGCCCGCCGCCGCCGCCGCCGCGCTGCTGGAGCCCGCCGACGAGAAGACCAAGCTGCAGAGCCTGAACCCTCTGCCGCCGCTACCGCAGGAGCTCATACAGAAGCATCTACACGAAGACAAGGTAACATATAAGTGATAACAACCTGGAGCGCCACGTCCGCAACACGCACCCCGCCGAGCCGCCCGCCGCCGCCGCCGCCGCGCTGCTGGAGCCCGCCGACGAGAAGACCAAGCTGCAGAGCCTGAACCCTCTGCCGCCGCTACCGCAGGAGCTCATACAGAAGCATCTACACGAAGACAAGGTAACATATAAGTGATAACAACCTGGAGCGCCACGTCCGCAACACGCACCCCGCCGAGCCGCCCGCCGCCGCCGCCGCCGCGCTGCTGGAGCCCGCCGACGAGAAGACCAAGCTGCAGAGCCTGAACCCTCTGCCGCCGCTACCGCAGGAGCTCATACAGAAGCATCTACACGAAGACAAGGTAACATATAAGTGATAACAACCTGGAGCGCCACGTCCGCAACACGCACCCCGCCGAGCCGCCCGCCGCCGCCGCCGCCGCGCTGCTGGAGCCCGCCGACGAGAAGACCAAGCTGCAGAGCCTGAACCCTCTGCCGCCGCTACCGCAGGAGCTCATACAGAAGCATCTACACGAAGACAAGGTAACATATAAGTGATAACAACCTGGAGCGCCACGTCCGCAACACGCACCCCGCCGAGCCGCCCGCCGCCGCCGCCGCCGCGCTGCTGGAGCCCGCCGACGAGAAGACCAAGCTGCAGAGCCTGAACCCTCTGCCGCCGCTACCGCAGGAGCTCATACAGAAGCATCTACACGAAGACAAGGTAACATATAAGTGATAACAACCTGGAGCGCCACGTCCGCAACACGCACCCCGCCGAGCCGCCCGCCGCCGCCGCCGCCGCGCTGCTGGAGCCCGCCGACGAGAAGACCAAGCTGCAGAGCCTGAACCCTCTGCCGCCGCTACCGCAGGAGCTCATACAGAAGCATCTACACGAAGACAAGGTAACATATAAGTGATAACAACCTGGAGCGCCACGTCCGCAACACGCACCCCGCCGAGCCGCCCGCCGCCGCCGCCGCCGCGCTGCTGGAGCCCGCCGACGAGAAGACCAAGCTGCAGAGCCTGAACCCTCTGCCGCCGCTACCGCAGGAGCTCATACAGAAGCATCTACACGAAGACAAGGTAACATATAAGTGATAACAACCTGGAGCGCCACGTCCGCAACACGCACCCCGCCGAGCCGCCCGCCGCCGCCGCCGCCGCGCTGCTGGAGCCCGCCGACGAGAAGACCAAGCTGCAGAGCCTGAACCCTCTGCCGCCGCTACCGCAGGAGCTCATACAGAAGCATCTACACGAAGACAAGGTAACATATAAGTGATAACAACCTGGAGCGCCACGTCCGCAACACGCACCCCGCCGAGCCGCCCGCCGCCGCCGCCGCCGCGCTGCTGGAGCCCGCCGACGAGAAGACCAAGCTGCAGAGCCTGAACCCTCTGCCGCCGCTACCGCAGGAGCTCATACAGAAGCATCTACACGAAGACAAGGTAACATATAAGTGATAACAACCTGGAGCGCCACGTCCGCAACACGCACCCCGCCGAGCCGCCCGCCGCCGCCGCCGCCGCGCTGCTGGAGCCCGCCGACGAGAAGACCAAGCTGCAGAGCCTGAACCCTCTGCCGCCGCTACCGCAGGAGCTCATACAGAAGCATCTACACGAAGACAAGGTAACATATAAGTGATAACAACCTGGAGCGCCACGTCCGCAACACGCACCCCGCCGAGCCGCCCGCCGCCGCCGCCGCCGCGCTGCTGGAGCCCGCCGACGAGAAGACCAAGCTGCAGAGCCTGAACCCTCTGCCGCCGCTACCGCAGGAGCTCATACAGAAGCATCTACACGAAGACAAGGTAACATATAAGTGATAACAACCTGGAGCGCCACGTCCGCAACACGCACCCCGCCGAGCCGCCCGCCGCCGCCGCCGCCGCGCTGCTGGAGCCCGCCGACGAGAAGACCAAGCTGCAGAGCCTGAACCCTCTGCCGCCGCTACCGCAGGAGCTCATACAGAAGCATCTACACGAAGACAAGGTAACATATAAGTGATAACAACCTGGAGCGCCACGTCCGCAACACGCACCCCGCCGAGCCGCCCGCCGCCGCCGCCGCCGCGCTGCTGGAGCCCGCCGACGAGAAGACCAAGCTGCAGAGCCTGAACCCTCTGCCGCCGCTACCGCAGGAGCTCATACAGAAGCATCTACACGAAGACAAGGTAACATATAAGTGATAACAACCTGGAGCGCCACGTCCGCAACACGCACCCCGCCGAGCCGCCCGCCGCCGCCGCCGCCGCGCTGCTGGAGCCCGCCGACGAGAAGACCAAGCTGCAGAGCCTGAACCCTCTGCCGCCGCTACCGCAGGAGCTCATACAGAAGCATCTACACGAAGACAAGGTAACATATAAGTGATAACAACCTGGAGCGCCACGTCCGCAACACGCACCCCGCCGAGCCGCCCGCCGCCGCCGCCGCCGCGCTGCTGGAGCCCGCCGACGAGAAGACCAAGCTGCAGAGCCTGAACCCTCTGCCGCCGCTACCGCAGGAGCTCATACAGAAGCATCTACACGAAGACAAGGTAACATATAAGTGATAACAACCTGGAGCGCCACGTCCGCAACACGCACCCCGCCGAGCCGCCCGCCGCCGCCGCCGCGCTGCTGGAGCCCGCCGACGAGAAGACCAAGCTGCAGAGCCTGAACCCTCTGCCGCCGCTACCGCAGGAGCTCATACAGAAGCATCTACACGAAGACAAGGTAACATATAAGTGATAACAACCTGGAGCGCCACGTCCGCAACACGCACCCCGCCGAGCCGCCCGCCGCCGCCGCCGCCGCGCTGCTGGAGCCCGCCGACGAGAAGACCAAGCTGCAGAGCCTGAACCCTCTGCCGCCGCTACCGCAGGAGCTCATACAGAAGCATCTACACGAAGACAAGGTAACATATAAGTGATAACAACCTGGAGCGCCACGTCCGCAACACGCACCCCGCCGAGCCGCCCGCCGCCGCCGCCGCCGCGCTGCTGGAGCCCGCCGACGAGAAGACCAAGCTGCAGAGCCTGAACCCTCTGCCGCCGCTACCGCAGGAGCTCATACAGAAGCATCTACACGAAGACAAGGTAACATATAAGTGATAACAACCTGGAGCGCCACGTCCGCAACACGCACCCCGCCGAGCCGCCCGCCGCCGCCGCCGCCGCGCTGCTGGAGCCCGCCGACGAGAAGACCAAGCTGCAGAGCCTGAACCCTCTGCCGCCGCTACCGCAGGAGCTCATACAGAAGCATCTACACGAAGACAAGGTAACATATAAGTGATAACAACCTGGAGCGCCACGTCCGCAACACGCACCCCGCCGAGCCGCCCGCCGCCGCCGCCGCCGCGCTGCTGGAGCCCGCCGACGAGAAGACCAAGCTGCAGAGCCTGAACCCTCTGCCGCCGCTACCGCAGGAGCTCATACAGAAGCATCTACACGAAGACAAGGTAACATATAAGTGATAACAACCTGGAGCGCCACGTCCGCAACACGCACCCCGCCGAGCCGCCCGCCGCCGCCGCCGCCGCGCTGCTGGAGCCCGCCGACGAGAAGACCAAGCTGCAGAGCCTGAACCCTCTGCCGCCGCTACCGCAGGAGCTCATACAGAAGCATCTACACGAAGACAAGGTAACATATAAGTGATAACAACCTGGAGCGCCACGTCCGCAACCGCCGAGCCGCCCGCCGCCGCCGCCGCCGCGCTGCTGGAGCCCGCCGACGAGAAGACCAAGCTGCAGAGCCTGAACCCTCTGCCGCCGCTACCGCAGGAGCTCATACAGAAGCATCTACACGAAGACAAGGTAACATATAAGTGATAACAACCTGGAGCGCCACGTCCGCAACCGCCGAGCCGCCCGCCGCCGCCGCCGCCGCGCTGCTGGAGCCCGCCGACGAGAAGACCAAGCTGCAGAGCCTGAACCCTCTGCCGCCGCTAACCGCAGGAGCTCATACAGAAGCATCTACACGAAGACAAGGTAACATATAAGTGATAACAACCTGGAGCGCCACGTCCGCAACACGCACCCCGCCGAGCCGCCCGCCGCCGCCGCCGCCGCGCTGCTGGAGCCCGCCGACGAGAAGACCAAGCTGCAGAGCCTGAACCCTCTGCCGCCGCTACCGCAGGAGCTCATACAGAAGCATCTACACGAAGACAAGGTAACATATAAGTGATAACAACCTGGAGCGCCACGTCCGCAACACGCACCCCGCCGAGCCGCCCGCCGCCGCCGCCGCCGCGCTGCTGGAGCCCGCCGACGAGAAGACCAAGCTGCAGAGCCTGAACCCTCTGCCGCCGCTACCGCAGGAGCTCATACAGAAGCATCTACACGAAGACAAGGTAACATATAAGTGATAACAACCTGGAGCGCCACGTCCGCAACACGCACCCCGCCGAGCCGCCCGCCGCCGCCGCCGCCGCGCTGCTGGAGCCCGCCGACGAGAAGACCAAGCTGCAGAGCCTGAACCCTCTGCCGCCGCTACCGCAGGAGCTCATACAGAAGCATCTACACGAAGACAAGGTAACATATAAGTGATAACAACCTGGAGCGCCACGTCCGCAACACGCACCCCGCCGAGCCGCCCGCCGCCGCCGCCGCCGCGCTGCTGGAGCCCGCCGACGAGAAGACCAAGCTGCAGAGCCTGAACCCTCTGCCGCCGCTGCCGCAGGAGCTCATACAGAAGCATCTACACGAAGACAAGGTAACATATAAGTGATAACAACCTGGAGCGCCACGTCCGCAACACGTGCGCGTTGCGGACAACACGCAATGGCAAATTAATCACACAAATAAATGCCCGTATCGGGATTCGAACCCAGGACCATCGGCTTCA
Organism: Cydia pomonella; assembly: GCF_033807575.1. Classification (NCBI taxonomy): domain Eukaryota; kingdom Metazoa; phylum Arthropoda; class Insecta; order Lepidoptera; family Tortricidae; genus Cydia; species Cydia pomonella. The sequence continues at coordinate 285,733 of NC_084705.1, forward strand.
TAGGCAGGGTCACTACCCACTAGACCGGATCGGTCGCGTCAACAACCCAGAGCCCCACAAGGAGCCGACCCGCCGCCGGCGCGCTAACGTCAAACCCGTCGATCACGTTACTTTACTCCGTATAAAAAATGCCCGCAAAGATGGAAAGATTGAAAAAATAATGAAAATTGATTCCCCGCGGACGCTCCGGCTGTGGAATGAGCTCCCTTCTTCAAGTGTACAGATTTTAAATGGTCGACAACGCTTATGTAATACCCCTGGAGTAGCAGACGTTTATAGGCTGCGGTGACTGCTTACCATCGGGCCGGCCATGTGATTGTATGCCACCAAAAAAAAATATTGTGCGTAAGACAAGTTTTGAGTTTTGTAAGAGAAACACACGTGTGTTTATAAGTCTGTAGGTCTGTTGTGTAATGTGTGTGTGTTTGCGGCAGGCGCCGGCGCAGCGGCTGCCGGCCCTCGACGTGGGCAAGGTCACGCAGCTCGCCGTCAAGCTGGAACTGCAGGTACACACATACACACGCACATAGACGGGGACAATCACACACACACAGGAATTCAATAAACTTTAAAAAAAAACCTGAGCAAGTACTATTAATTTTATAAGTTTTAGATTTCATTAGGCTAATAAGAGTAGGACCTTGTCCTGTCAGATGAAATGTTAAGACACCAGTGAATTTAGCGCGTACCAATCAACGTTGTATAAGCTATATGTAAAAAAAAAACATTTATAATACAAGCTTTTATCGGAGACTACTTTTCGTTCAACAGTTAATAATGAATAATAACAGATTTCCTATGGCTACCTCCTGTGTGCATCATATCCAGCGTGCAGGAATTCATCCAAACAAACATATTACAAACATTGCAAATTAAATAAAAGATTGTAATTATAACAAGATCGAAACCTTAACAAATAATAAAACCTGATTACCGCTCGCCCCCGACGTACGAGCTAGCTGTACTAAAATAATGTACCACACTAAAAATCAACTGTGTTTGAGAAAATCATACGCACTGAACTAAATATATCTAAGTTTTGTTTCATGCTTTATTTCTGTATTTTTAGCATTTGTCCATAAATTGTTATAAATGTTTAAAGTGCGTTTTAGACCTATGTTCGTGTTTTTTTTCCATCGAAAGTAAAAAAAAACAACATTCGAATCGCTGAAATTCCAAGAGAAAACTCACAAGATTGCTATTAAAATTTTCGGCAACCGCATTCTACGACAAACTATAACATACACAAGTATAATACAATAGACATAATACATTAAGTTGTTTACCACGAAATGGTCCCGCCTCAGCATAATGCTAACCTTAAGACTAGTAGAATATTTTGATACTAATTCAGGTCCAGAAGCTGCCTGAAGTCAAACATCCCGAGAAGCCGCCGGACCCCGTGGAACAGAAGGAGCGCGTAGAACAGGCCAAGGAACAGAAGAGCATAGCGGAGATCCTCGCGGCCAACAACGCGCGGCAGAGCGTCATCATCTCCGTGCGGCGCGCTGCTCCCGAGCCCAGCGAGTACGTGCACAAGATACGGAAGGTGTGTAGCAACATCTATACCAAAACACAATTTATCTTTAACAAAAAACCAATGGCTCAGGACAGGACCACTTCGTCCACAATTCGTCACCTTTTTAAGGTTCATTCTCAAATTATATGACTGCGGTCAGACTTAATTCCGACAAATTTTTCATTCATTTAGTATGGTTTGACGGAGTTTAGACGCAGGCACAAATCTTAACCTTCCTAACTCGTCCACTTTACTATTTTGACTACATTCCCATTCCAGATCGTCTACATTCCTGTTTTGAGCACAGTGCCAGCTCGTCAACATTATTGTAACACCCAATATCCTGACTGCTTTCTATAAATAAGACAACTTCTGCAATTTTCATTTACATTTGTATTACTTTTTCCAACTGAAAAGTTTCGGTGACCTGTCATTTTGACCTTCACTAATGCCAGCTATGTGGACCATATAAGAATGTGGACAAGATAGGAAAGTGACGACATAGGAATATTGACGAATCAAAAAAGAAAAGAAAGCTAGTGCGAGTGGCTAAATGTGAACTTTTAGTAGGATAGTGGACAACCGCTTCGTCAAACAAAGTAGTCCCCATTTTGACTTTTTATTGTATATTGATTCGTTTGACTTTTTTTCGATTTTTTTAATATTTTAAATCAAATTCCATACAATTTTTTAATTACTCCTTAAGCTCCTAACTCTTTTTATAATTTAAAAATCGAGAACAAAAAAACAAACGAAAGAGCATAGCTATGGTCTGAAAACCAGCGCCGGGCATGTCGGCCCGGCACACGCTGAGACTGGAACCCTTTGCCCAATACAATAAATACAATACCGGTTGATCTGTATAAATTATTAATGTATCTTTTTTTAACTATTCTTCTTCTTCTTCTTTAGCCCTTCTCTACCCTTTGGGTTTTTAACTATTATGTAACCTTATTCTCCTATGTACTTGTATGTGGCAATAAATGATTCTTATTCTTATTCTTATTCTCCTTCAAGTGTGGTTGCGCTCCACTAACAATGGATAATTTATAATTCTATCCCTAAAGGGGATGAAAATGGGGTTGAAAGTTGTAACGACTTGTACGGGGCCAGTCGCGGGGGGCAATTGTGAGGATTAATGTACAGCAACCAGGCAAATGTGTACGTATTGTGTGTCGCAGGCAAACCGGCGGCTGCCCGCGCTGCTGCCGCCCATCGACGAGAGCAAGTTCGCCAAGCTCGCCAACCTCGACCTGCAGGTACACACGCACAGACACACACACTAACACATACACTTTGACATAACAGTAGTAAACACTACTGACATAAAAGTTAAAAAATAGTAAACACTAAAAAAGTATCTGTAGGAGGCAAGACGACAGATATTCCACGATTATTCCTAGTGTTCACAGCCAAACCGTAATTTTTACACAGAGACAATGAGTTCATGGACGCCCGGCGGAGCGCAACACGAGTCCGGGTCGCCATGTGTGGAAGTGATATGAGAAAACAAGTGAAACAGTCGAATTATGACGACATTTATAAAGAAATAAGAAATACTTATTTATTTAACTTGGCTTCCAGATTTTTAATACGCAATATTTCGCTATAATTTCTAAATACTTAACTCTGGATGGATGGCCATTGACATTATCGTATTGATCGTGTTAATGTTTGTCGAAAAGTGTTAATGTGGTCATCTTGTAGAATAACCTGGACGTAGGCGCGCCGCCGGAGAAGTTCCGGGAACTGTACAAGAAGATCCTGTACGAGCGCTCCGAGAAGGAGGCGCTCGAGGAGCAGCACTGGAAGAAGAAAAAGCTCAACATCAACTGGTGAGTATTCTTGCATACGATCTAAATACGAACGTGCATGCCACAGTGGAGCCTCGACATGAAATGACAGAGGTACAATCGGGACAATCTTCTGTAGTCTGTGCAGTTGTTGTTGTAATACTACATTATAGAGGCCGGGAAGCGAAGGGTTGCAGGCCAAGTAGATATAGGCGGCCGAGCGTAGCGAGGTCGAATAGGGATACGTGGCCGGCAACTACGTTTCTCGCCGAGATTTGTATAGTGCTTTTCTCAAACTTGCAATGAAATAATAATAAAAATAAGATGATGATGGTTGTTTCATGTTCTAATGTGATAGGTTATTCAGTGCGTGCATGGGTGCGAAGGGGAACAAAAATTTTACTACGCCAATTTTTTTATTTTGTATTTTTTTTAATCATTACTTTGGGGTTATTAAAAGGAAAACGAAAATTGGATTATATTTGCGCTACGATGCACGGTTTAGGAGATACAGCCCTATAAAGATTTCTGCACGACTGAAAAAAAAACCAGAAGAAAGCATAATGGCAGAATTTTGCTTAAGTATAGGTTTTTTAAGGTGGAATGCCAAGACGTGCCATAATTTGACGTTTAAAAACAAAAGGAGGTTGCCTTACAGGCCTAGGTGTGTAAGGCTGTATGAAATTCCTTTACATATCATCTTCACTCATCGCACCTGATATGTAGTATTTCCGGACCTAATTTGAAGTAAGTCATGTCAACATTTCATTGTAAGTTTGAGAAAAAGTTATTTTTAACCCATTTACAGACATACTTAATTCAATAGGTCACATACATGTCAACAGAACGTCAACTTTAATACTTCAGTTTAAGGTTCAAATTGTTTCAATCAAAGTAGACTTTCGGGGTTTTTGTGTCACCGGCGTTCTCATCTAACTGGAGTCAGACGAAGCTGGCTCGGCAGCGATTCTGATAGCACAGACTGTGCAAGTGTTATACAATATGTTTACACCACCATGAAAATGATGACTGTGCAACACCATCATGAAAATGATAGGGGACAGGCTGGACTCCCCCTATTTGCTACGCTGCAGGCGGCTACATGTGCCGTACTCAGCGGAAAGAAAATAATGTATATAGATATGTAAGTCCCTATCCGACCGTACTCCCGTACTTCATGGCATTTTTATTGTTTGTTGTTTATCCCTTTGTTCATCATTATTACTTTAGGAAAAATAACATGTACTTTTAAATTAAATATATATATATATATATATATATATATATATATATATATATATATATATATATACTAAAGTCGTAAAATGTAATATAAAAATGTTTATGAATCGGTGTCATTTCATTCAAAATTCAAAATTCAAAATTCAAAAATTTATTCTGCAAGTAGACCTCAAAGGCTCTTTTACAAGTCAATACAACATTTATAGTAACATCATATAGTGACATGAAAAATACATAACAACATTTATACATACAACAGCCAATACCTGGGTAAACATTACATTATAATAATCTTAAAATAAATAATTACTACAATACAATAGAGATGTATAGTCTCTATGGTTAAAAACACATTAAATCTGGAGATGTTGATTCAGGGCATCTTGTACCTATTCAATATGTCGACTTTTAAACCACAATTTATATTTTTATTTTCAGATATTCGACCATTTGAGAAGGCTGATTTGTGAAGATAAGTACTCTAAACGCATATTAAGACTAATGAAAACGGTCATCAATGGAAATTCAAGACTAAATGTATCCGATTTCATTATGAATATGACCCTATGTGATTGGACAGGTACAATCGTATTTTTGCAGCTTCTCCTATACTAAACAGCAATGAAAACGGGTGCCTGTGAATAGAAACTTGCCGCAGTGACCTGCGGCGGTAGCATGAAAAGATTTTATCGCCTTTCACTATGCATGTCACTTTCGCACTTACATACTTGTTAGAACGAGACAGGCATGGTGAAAACGTGCTACAACCGCCGTTTTCATTGTTTTTGAGTGGTTTATCCTGTTCTACAGTTCTGGTTAAGCTCATACTAATCTTTATAATAAGTCTCCGCTTAGTTATTACCGCTGTGCCGAGGTACGAAGTGACACCAAAATCTAATTCCTTGACCGTGTATTTATAAAATAAAAGTTGTAGCCATGAACGAAAGCAAAGAGAATATAATAATGACTGAAGTGATATTTTAAAATTTGTAATTATTGAGGATAAGTCCGTAACGTAGCTATCGGCGAATTAGGTGCTTTTTCATGTAAACATTTTTATACTACATATTATAATATGTGGCTTTGCATCAGAGAAGGTTCCTTAATGCTTCATGTGCATAAAGACCATTTCAACAGAAAACTATCATTATGCACATGAAGCATAAGAACCCTTCTCTATAGAAAGCCACATATGGGAAATACTGTATGAAACATAAAGTATTTTTGTGAATTGAAAGGGATTGCTAGACGAAAAAGTGAGTTTACTAACGGAAACCGTGACGTAGATTAAGAGTCTCACGAACCCGCCGCCAAAAAGCCGCCTCACGGAAAAATTGGGTGTAGCCAAGAACATCACCAAGCGGGAGGGGCAGAAAGTGGCCAATTTGTGCACAACCCCTTTAAAATGTAAGTAAAGGTAGCAACAGGCGGTCCTATCCATGTAAGCGATCTCTTCCAGACAACCTTAGGGTTCTTGAGACTCTTAAGCAAAGCTCTTTTGTGATAACTCGGCGAATCGAATTGTCATCTTAAATGCGATATAAAAACAAACTTTCACATTTTTTCGATCTCTTGCAAACTATTCCAATATTCGCCATTGATCATATTTAAACATGTCCAAGACGTCTTAGGGTAAGGTAGGATCTATAACATTATTCATATTTCATCAATATTTATGTTATGAATATCTAATCTTGAAAATGTTATTTGTAATTCATTTTATGATTGTTCTGGCAGAATCGATTTTAACTAAGAAGTATCTAGCTTCATACTTGACATGCATACTTAGATGTATGTAAAAGAAGAAAAAGATGCTGTTTATTTGCGCAAATACGACGAAGTGTAGCAATAAATTTGATTGTACCTTTATTTTGGTAAGAACAAAATCCGCATTGATGGCGTTGGCTCAATGCAATATTTGTTTGCAAATAGTTCTACTCATATCGAAAATGAGCACAATTGATCTCTTCGAAGAAAGGGCTGGTTCCAAAAATGTTATTTCTTACCTACATAGTTAGTTAGTTAGTTAAGTGCTTCTGGGCATTTTCCGCAAATCGACATCCATTGTGCCTATTTTGCGTGAAACGAGGTAGCGCTACTCTAACCACCCCAGCTCCTCCACGAAGCCTAGCAAAGTTTTCAGGTTGCTAACTGCCTCTCTTAGTGTGCACGGAGTCCCTAGGTATTTGTTCCTGTATACTTCTTACCTACATAATAATGCGTAAAATAGTCGCGAATTAGACACCTGAAATGGATGGCGTTAATGTTTGAGAATTTGGTAACGACAAGTCTTCTATAGCTGTCAAATTTGTAGCTTTTATTCAACGGTTGATTTGATCATTGAATAATAACGTTCCAAATAATAAAAAAGTTACACGGCTACAATAAAAACAATTTACGAAAACCAACTATCAACATCATTTATGATCATTTTTAATCAACAATTGCTTGCTTATTTACTATTATTATTTGTGAGAACCACAGACATCGCAAATGTGAAACGACTGAAGATCATGATCTCGTTCCAACTGATCTCAAATAATTTAAAGTTAATTTAACGTATTCGTACTGTGGCCCACGTGGGCATATATTCAATTATCACAATATTTAACTACGTTGCAGTCGATGTACAAATGTTTAGGCATTTAAAACCCGTGTGCTATAAGGCATTAGGCTGCCTGTCCACTGAGGCAGAGCGGAGCGGGGTTGTGGCGAAGGCTAATAGTGGATTTCCCACATCTCCGCTCTGGGTGAAGATGACAATCGTTAACAGTAGCGTACAAAACACAGCTGTCCCTGTCGCACTAATATGGAAGAGTGATAGAAAGAGATAACTAAGCTACGCTACGGAATGTGAAATGTGAACGACAGGCATCTTGTTTACGCACCCTGATTCGCCTTAGTGGATAGGCAAACGTAGGGTTTAGAATACATATGGATTTACAGCCATTATCAAATCGAAGCCTTACCGACTGCCTAAAAAGTACAGGTTTTTAAGATGTTCAGTGCCCCTAGTGTAAATTTAGTCGATTGCGAAACGTGACGTACGCGTTTGCGTTAAGTCTCATTTTGTATGGGTTTTTGAACAGCGCGCCAAGCGGGACGTTTTGGAAAGTCAAAAATCTCATACAAAATGACACTTAACGCAAACGCGTACGTCACGTTTCGCTGTCGAAAATATTTACACTAGGGGTACAGATAATAAGGATCAAATTACAATTTTATAGTTAAAATAATGATCAAATATCACAATGGTTTGCTTTACTTGAAAAATACGTTTTTAATCCGACTTTTAACGGAATGACCATAATCATTACAAATAAAATTATTTCAGTATGATTGATCAATTATTTTAATATACCTTATGATATGTATACAAATATTTGCTAGTTGTGCTGGTTTGCGGATTGTATAATATATTAATTTACGTTTAAGATATTGTTTATGAAATGTACGACACTTTGACACGAATAAAAATAATTTAATCAACCCGGAGCTTATTTTTATTTATAAAGTTAAATAACAATAATAGGACATAAACCTTCTTATCTCGGTCTTTAAAGTTTAAACAAAAATAGCCTAGTGTACCTATTAAACATTGAGACCTGAGACCAATTATATATAATTACACTAATATATTGCATTTGTGCTTTTGTCTGGCCGTTTGGCAGAAATATACAACCAGACGCCAATCGGATAGTAATCATGACAAATGCAAATGAAAAGCGACGAGAACTTTTGTATAGATTCCTCATGCATTTAAGATGCCATTGTCTCGGTCCCCAGACGTGAGTATTATATTCTTTATAAATTTAATTTAATTTTATTCTCTTTTCTTTATTTTAAATGAAACGCCATACTGCTAAAAAACCTAATATAAGTCGTGGCATAAAGGCCATTTCGCTGTTACCTATATTTGTACGTAGTAACTCTTATAACAGTTTTTGGTATTATATGCCAAAGGTGTCCAAAAGATTTCAACGTACTTGGGACTAAGGTCCGACCGAGATCTCGGTCTCGGTCTCGGTCTCGGCATTCTCGGCCAAAAATCGGGCCGAGATCTCGGTCTCGGCTCTCGGCCAAAATGGGCCGAGATTCTTGCCGAGACCGAGACTAGGCAATAAGTTATCATTGGTGGATTTTGAATTTACCGCGCACGAGCGCCCGTTTCTAAGCCACCCGTTGGTTGCTTCGCCCGCTTGGTGTGACGTTTTTGTGATTTTGATTGGTTTCGTACCCACATTTTTAGCCAATTATCAAATACGACGTTGGGATCGGATAGGCTCGGTTGCCAGTAATGACTTGTTCTTTGGTTCTTTTCGTTTTGTGGTCGTTGTTATTGCGGAAGAGTTAATAAATGAGTGTATATTGTTATTGACATGTAACTTAAATTAACTTGATGTGGGTGTAAGATGACACTTGACATTTTGATACTTAATATATTTTTGTTTACGGGAAAAGGTAAAGCACAAAACAATACCTGTGGCGGATTACTGTTGTGGAATATTGGACATAATTTCATGCTAACTTTGCGGATGCTTCTATGCAATTTTGACGAAACTCGCGGTGTGGTTTTTGAGACATAGGTTGATTTTCATTTAATATGGCTTAGCTTAGTAGCAGGTCTCTAACTGACCAGTTAAACGACGAGCATTGTCACAATTTAACGGACCATAACGCTGAAAAATTACGTTTTTTGGGTAACAATATATAACTTTTTTAATTTTGATTATTGTTACTGTACCTCTTTTTGTGCACATCCGTACTAGAAAAACCGGCCAAGTGTCGGGCAATGCATAATGGAGGGTTCCGTACCTTCATATAATACAAAAAGCCAGACAAGCAAAAGAGCCAATGTTCGTGGCACTTCCTTCATTTTAATAAGAAGATACTTATTCAAAATCATTTTCCTGAAAAAGTATTTATTACAGCTTAATTATTTACCTTACTAAGATGTGACTTACATAATACACCTTCGTTCCATATATCATTATAAAATATATCGTATAGTTTTCGAGTAAAATGGTTGTGACATACGGACAGACACAGACAGACGGCCATGGCGAAACTATAAGGGTTTTTGCCATTTTGGCTACGGAACCCTAAAAATACTATTTATTTAATAGCGCTAAGAAGTGGCCATGAAAACTTTTTTTGATAAATCATCGAATTTCGACTATTAAAACATTTTGATTGAAAAAAATCGTGTTTTTTTCTTCTGTTTTATAAATTCTCGGTCTCGGTCTCGGTCTCGGCCGAGAATACCATTGAATCTCGGTCTCGGTCTCGTTCTCGGCCGAGACAGAAAAAGCGTTCTCGGTCGGACCTTACTTGGGACCTTCACGCGGACAGAAAAAACACTATCACCCGAGTCATGTTCGTAGAAACTAACGAACGTTTTATTCAAACGTGGATTGTGCAACCTACCTCCATTAATATAATTGTTATGTATATAATCTAAATGTCCTCAGTTATTGCACCGTTTCATCTCGCACGCACCGGATTAATTAAAAGCAGTAATTAAAATTGAAATTGCTGAAGATGAATCGGTTATCTTCTGTTGTTGGTCGAGTTATCGACGTTTTTCGATAACTCGTAACCTGCCCGCTTACACAAGAGCGGGGCGGACATTTACTCAAGTCGATGTTAATGGGGAAACTGCATTGGGTTAACTTCGAAAGTGGTGTAATTTTGAAAATAGTTAAAAGGTATAAATGCTGTTAATTTAGTCACCTGCAATAATTTACAGGCTGAATATATAGGTCATATTGAGCAACTTTTACTATGGGACTAATTCCGAAATCGCGAAAAAAAAAATTACCCTCCCATAGAAAATGTCAAGGTTACACAGCTAAAATGTATGAAAGACTCAAAAAAATTTTCGCGATTTTGGGGTTGGTCCCATAGTAAAAGTTGCTCAATATGACCTATATATTCAGCCTGTAAATTATTGCAGGTGACTAAATAAACATCCTGTATACTAATCCAGAAGCACTACTTTGGCAACGCTTATGTTACTGCAACGCTTGCCAAGGCATCTTGTTTACTGTTCACAGAGTAGAAATATACCTAAAAACAACGTTCAAGCAGAAAGTGCTTCTAATTTAGTAGATAATAGTAATTTTCTAAAATAACCCGCATTCGGAGTTACCCTAAATTACGGTCAGCCGGTGAAGATGCGCCCATGGGACAATAGCGGTTGCCCAACCCTTTCCTTTGCTGCGAAGAGTGCGGTAAGTTGAGGTAACTTATATCATCGTCCACACTGTTTACTGTCCATCGGTGGACCTTATTACAAAAGGCATAAGGTCCACCGATGGACAGTTAAGAGTGTTGCTGTTTGTACGAGTATTTTTGAGAATATCAGGTTGTAAGGAAGTTGAGCATCGAGGTTTCGAGGTAGTCTTTTCCTATTTATTATGTACAAGTGTAATATGTCAAACCCACATTCAGACACCCTACCAATTAAATAACGTGCTTCCAATGTATACACGCTGTTTTTCAACTATATTTTAGCTATATTTTACAAGGTGAATAAAGGAAAAAAAAACCGGCTAAGCGCGAGTCGGACTCGCGCACGAAGGGTTCCGTAGATACCATTATCTAAAAACACTTTTTTTTATGGAAGCCCCCTTAAATATTTATTTTATTCTGTTTTTAGTATTTGTTGTTATAGCGGCAACAGAAATACATACTCTATAGAAATTTCAACTGGCTAACTATCAGGGTTCATGAGATACAGCCTGGTGACGGACGGACGGACAGCGGACTCTCAGTAATAGGGTCCCGTTTGACCCTTTGGGTACGGCACCCTAAAAATAGTACTAAAAGACTTTTAACTATAGGACCAACCCCGAAATCGCTTTTCCTGCCTCAAAAAAGCTTTGTTTATATTAAAGAACAAATATTTTTCAACCTACGGGGTGCGGGGTGGGGTTGAAATAATTTGACCAAAATTCTCTGCAATATCCGAATCGCCTTACGTCGTTACTCTACATTTTTCGTTATGCTTAATTTTCTTAGTTGACTGTAGAAAGCAGAGTCCGTGTCCGCTCGAGTCGTGTGTGCGGCCGGGACGTGCGCCGGCGCCGCTCAGTGGGACGCGTGAGTCGCAGCGGGAAGCATCGCAGGAGCACGAGGACACACTGCGATAACAGTAAGTCATTGTTTATTTACTAACTTATTGTATCTTAATATTATTGCATCGAAAATTTATTACTTTTTTCGAAATTTGCCGGATACCTAAGGTCAAAAGTGCAATCGTTAGACTGCCTAATTCGAAGTCTCATCTCTAATTGCTATTGATTAGGATCGAAGGTAGTAGCTAGATGCAAATTAAGTTATTAACGTGTCATTTGCAAAGATATTAATTAATTATTATTTCGGTTAGTTATGATAACAAAAACCTCAAATTGAAATTGAAATTTCACACACATTCCTACGTAATTTTGTGTTTTATTGTATGCTAGATTTGAAGCTAACTTATTCCGTTGCCTGCTTTTACTTTGCTTTGGTACCTATTTTATTTTTTTCCAAAAAATATAATTATGGTGGCTAATCTTTCTACTTACACATATTAGATATTAAGTGAAGTAATAGGCACCTGCATAATGTATATTTATAAGCAGACCTCGGACAGAGTGAGCCATTTTTACGTCATTAATGTCAAGTGTAGATGTTAATATAGATATGCCTCAAGATGAAATATTAAAAAGAATTCATGAATAATAATTAAACAAAAATGACAGTGCATTATGTACAAAACGAGTAAGTATTATTTATTTATTCAAATTTTTCTTTGTTATTGGTTATTGTAATAAAGAACTATAATTTTTTCTAGATTTTCAATTTTCAACGCACTTCTTCTTGAGTTTAATATCCACTTATAGATGGAAAAAGACCTTTCTACTTCCACTGAAGTGAGCGGAGTGAAGTTGTACATTAAAATACCGTCCACATCTGTTCCTTCCGAATTTTTTTCAGCATAGTCCCTAAACAGATCTAAATAGAATAATTTAATTCGTTATTTAATTACATCACATCTGCCATTGAATGACTACGTAGGTATGTCCATATTATGCAAACTCTTAAAACAGCTCACCCTGTCCGAGGTCTGTTTATAAGCCACATCGAATTATAAGTTAGTAGACAGGTACCGCGTTAAGTTGACGTTTATTATTATCTCTAGACAATTCTATTATGTAAGTAGATTTTTGTCATAAATGATTACAACGTTTGCATAGATTTAGTTTAAATAACTCTTCGTGGTTTTGTGTTTTGTTCTTTAGTCAGCAGTCGGTTCATCAGAATTTTCTGACTACCCTCAATTTTTGCAAAGTAAATAACAGTGAGCTCGATTTTAAAACTGTCCGCTTTGGCACTTAGCAGTAGCTTGATCTAGTAAAAACCGGCCAAGTGCGAGTCGGACTCGCGCACCGAGGGTTCCGTACAAACCTTTAGGTAAGTATATAAGTAAAAGTTCACCCATCACGACACTCGAGTCATATCAATTATTAAAAATATTTTTATTATATGATGTAACTAAAAATTTACGGTTTTCGTAATATTTCCTTTATCTGTGCTATAAGACGTTGCTTCGTACCAAATTTCAAGATTCTGAGTTCACGGGAAGTTACCTTTTTCAGATTTTTGCTCATATCTCGAATGTCTGTACGAATAGCATTGTAATTACTTCGAACAAAAGTGTATACATAAAATTTCCTACAAAGTTGGTCATAATTATGTTTTCATCAATCTTGATCGATAAAGATCTTATTTCATGCAGGTGTACTGAAAGATTGAAAGAAAGGGCTATTTTGTTCCCGCGGGAGTTATGGATTGTGAAAAAAAAGCTACAACTCACTAGGGAGTTATAGCTTTTTATTTTTATTATGTCACTTACTCATACAAACCAAGTAGCATAAAATACTGACGTTTATAATGTAATATTTTTGTTTATGTTTTATAGTACATTGTGCAACGAGGGGGCTAAGTGAAATTTTGGACACGAGGGTGGTGGATTATTTAATTTGATTAATTTAACAGCCGTTTAAAATATTTTTACATAAGTTTCAATCGTGGCTGAATGCCGAATAGGTCTGTGCCTTCGATGCCTCACCTGCCAAGAAATTTCAAAATGGCGGACGAATGTTTGATATTAATGTCACCGTATTTAAAAATTATTTCGCTTAAAATTTTGTTTTTTCTTCGCAAGTGTGATGAAAAACATTGTGTGTAACTCCGGGGGTAAGAATATTGCAAACTCGGGTCTTTAATTCCCTCCAGCCTGCGGCTGTCGGGGATTACCACCCTCGTGTCCAAAATTTCACTTACCCCCCTCGTTGCACAATGTACTATTAAACGGCTGTTAAATTAATCAATGTACATCATTTTAAACATAAACAAAAAGGTTAAATTATAATAATAATTATAAACGTCAGTATTTTAAAAGTAATACTCATTTATGCTACTTGGTATGTATGAATAAGTGACATTGTAACACTTTGGGGTATCCACCCAGTGTTATAAACAGCTGAGTAGCATATTATATAGGTACTTTATAGGTTAGAAAATGGTATGTTTGTTTTGGTAAGATTTGGTAGTTGAAATGTCTTCGACACGGATGTCATAGTGGGTCAGTCAAGGACTGAGACCTGTAGTGATATTTTCAACTTTACATATACGCTTTTAGCTATATTGAGTGGACAAAACTTA